>NC_091167.1:3895708-4108208 GCF_040958095.1 Procambarus clarkii | reverse complement strand
CATTGTGTACATTGACAGTTGTGTATAGGACAGAAAACTAACAGTATATGAACCGAAAGGTGGAGTATACCTTTCGGTGCATACATTGTGTACATTGACAGTTGCATATAGGACAGAAAACTAACAGTATATGAACCGAAAAGTGGAGTATACCTTTCAGTGCATACATTGTGTACATTGACAGTTGCGTATAGGACAGGAAACACTTTCTGTAATCTCCACTTTACTTGTTGATTTAGTTATACAGTAGAGGCTCTGCCAGAAAGTACTATTTACACACAATATATTGTGCATATTAACCTGTTGAACATTCATGTAAATATTTAAATATGTGAGATGGTATCCTTACACAACTGCTTCTCTATCATAATATTCTACAGTTATGTTATGAATATAATAGTTACCCCCTTAAAGAATTCTGCAAATCTTGCATACTAGAAATTTTATGCAGTAATTTGTATAAACTTTATGTTTAAATTATTAATATGTCTGTTAAGTTAGGAATGAGTTTATATTTCTTTTTCACATATTAGGATATTTTTCTGTAATAATGACAAAGTTAAAAGGAACTCAAAATATTTAGAAACTTTAAAAGTATTGTACTGAAATTTAGTTTCTCTACAAAAATGAAACATAATTTATTCAAAAGGCACAGTGAAAGACCAAATACTGTCGATGGAGATGTTAATTCTCTGTTGTGCTGAATTAGTATATTTGAAGCTCGTTTGAGCTTATGTATATTTTTAAATATCTGTAGACGGGATTTTGTTTGTCTCTTCATTTGTCTTAATCTCTATTTGTCCCATCTCTCTTATTCTATCTTCGATTCTCATCTCTTATAACCTACCTACGTCTCTCTTCTCTCTTCTCTTGTCTCCTATCTCTCTTATCCTTCCACTTTCTTCCATATCAATTATCCTACCCTAATCTCTCTTCTCCTAACACCGTCTCTCTAATCCTACCTCCGTTTCTCATCCCTCTTTTCCTACCCTTGTCTCCCATTTCTCTTATCCTACTCTCATCTCTCATATCCTACCACGGTCTCTAATCTTTCTTATCCTACTACCGTGTCTCATCCCTCTTATCCTACCTCCGGTTTCCGTCTCTCTTATCCTACCCTCGTCTCCCATCTCTCTTATCCTACTACTGTCTTCTACCGCTCTTATCCTACTACTGTCTCCTATCTCTTATCCTACCCTCGTCTCACATGTCTCTTATCCTATCCTCATCTGCAATCTCCCTTATCCTACCCTCGTCTCCCATCTCTCTTATCCTACTACCGTCTCCTATCTCTCTTTTCGTACCCTCGTCTCCCATCTCTATTATCCTACCCTCGTCTCCCATCTCTTATCCTACCACCGTCTTCCATCTATCTTATCCTACCCAAGTCTCCCATCTCTCTTATACTACGACCGTCTACCCTCTCTCTCGTCCTACGACCGTCTCCTGTATCTCTTATCCTACCCTCGTTTCTAATCTCTCTTATCCAACCCTCGTCTCCCATGTCTCTTATCCAACCCTCGTCTCCCATCTCTCTTATCCTACCACGGTCTCCCATCTCTCTTATCCATCCCTCGTCTCCCATCTCTCTTATAACCACTTTACTAATTGTATTTCAAAATGGTATCAAGATTACACAATAACGAATGTACAAGCCTTCTCCAGATATCTCGTTGATACGATTACTACCTACTACGACACATGGGTGTGTTGGGGAACAGGTCGTAAGCCTAGCAGAAGTGGGCAACACCTACCACCACCCAAGTGGGTCCTTGACCCCGTATTTGTTAAAGAACATGAACGAGTAAAGCAACTTGGAGATACATACAAACGAACCAAAGCACAAGGTGACTTGCATGCATTTCTGGTTACAAATAGAGAGGTGAGAGACATGAGCAACGTTATATGTAATAAACATTGGGAAGAATTCCTGCAAAGTATAAATGAGCAAACAACACTTGTTGAAGTTTGGGAAAAGATACGAAAAATCTCTAGAAGCAGCCCAACCAAACCGCTGCACCACAGCCCACTAGAACAAGCAAACATTCTCCTTGATCAATGGGCACTAACTTCAAGCTACGACTCACTCCCAATTAACATACAGCACAAACTTAATGACACACGCCCCAACAGTCAACGAACCATCAATCTTGCCTGTACAGCTATTGACGTGTCGGACCTTAATGATGTAACTTTCTTTTTTATTATTTTTACATGCAAAGCATGCAATTTAAATACAATAAAAACAACTTAGAATACAGAACAAAACAAAATAAAACAATAGACCACCGGCCAGAAGGACCGACAGCATAGCACAACAAAACACAAACACGATAAATGCATAGAAAAATACAGCATACTTCAAGGCACAAAACATAATACAATGGCAAACTAGCAATCACAGTAACATCACAAATCAAAACCTTCATAAAACAAAACATACATCAAGAGGCATAACAGGAAACATAACAAGACAATCACAATACATTCCAAACAAAATATAAAGAACAAACACGGACAACAGGTAAAGCAATATGAAAACACCAGGTCAAACGTACAGCACAGAAACAATACAGGAATAAAAACACTCACACCAAACCGTCCGTCCCGTAACAAACAAAGGGCGAGGCCAAAATAAACAATAATAATATACAAGCAAACCATGCAAACCAGAAAACAAAACAGGTACAAACACAACAACATACATACACTGGCCTGAAGGACCGAGAATACTACACAACATAAAGTACATCAAGAAACATAACAAGACACTTCGCACAGCACCCAACTAGCCAAGAATACCAACAAAAACAACAACTACAGTAACACGAAATTAGCGTACATATTTGCCCAGGAACATATCCGTTGGAAACCGCACATTGAACGCCTCCCAAAGCAGCCACGTTGTCCAGGAGGCGTGACCTAACACCGGGGGCGCCATGTGAACCGGAATCTCGGAAACCAACACCCGCAGACTTGGAACCCACACGGTGTCCCTCCGGACGCCAGAAGCCGCCACCCTATCCCATACACCCGGAACCCGCCCACCAGAAAAGTCCTCCGGCCGTTCAAGCAGCAGGAACTCGGCAACCCTGGCCTCCAGGTCCTCAATGCACAACACCGCAGGAGGGGGCTCGACAGAGGGCTCAACAGAGGGCACCACCACAGGGGCACCAGCGGCCAGGGGCACCAGCGGCCATGGGCACACCACCAGACAACTGCAGGGAATCATGGCGGTGCGTATCCTTACGTAAAGACACCACCAGCTCACGCCCAGCACCAGCATCCGCACCATCTCTGGCAGCAGAAGCCACCACACCCCACTGCGGAGAGCCCCCTGGGCGAGGAAGAAACAGGGGACACACCCGAGACATGGGCATCAGCACCAGCAGGCACATGAACCTCCGCCACCTCCAACCGCAGAGACAACGACTCAGCCGGATCCACGCCGTCAACACCTGAAGACCCACAGTGACTAAAGTCCACAACATCAGCCCAGGCCATAGACGAACGCCTGGAACGTTTGGGCTCCGGCCGGATATCGTCAGAGCCGGAAGCAGATCCAGAGGCACGGGCACCACCAGCCGGACGAACCGACGCTCGACGCAGAACGGCAGCAGCCTCTACCACAATGGAAACCTGACCACACACAGCAGGAGGCTCCGCAGCCACCCCATCACCCAGCACAGACGGCGAGGGTGCAGGGACCAGGACAGGCGCAGCATAGGAAGAACTGGAAGACGAGGGGTCCGAGCAGACGGCAGACGGAAGAGGCTCAGGGACACCAGCCGGAACCAGGCTGAACACTAGGTGAGGACACAACCACCGGAGGAGAGGCGACAACAACAGGGGGCGCAACAGGCGGAGCAACAGCTGATACAGAGGGCGCCCCCTCAGCCGAAGAGACGTCTACATCCACCGAATCATCCCCCACAGGAAGCGGCGGAAAATCCTCCTCACTGAAGAGATTCACTGGTGCAACGGCAGGCGCAGAACAGGCAGCAGCCTGATGGCCCAAAAGACCACAACGATAACATGTTCGCGGCTGGCGGGCGTAAAACACCCGAACGTTGTACCCCATAAGGCGCACAGAGGACGGTATATCCGCCCGGAGTCTCATGTCCAGGGTGCGAATGTTAGTCCTCACACCCTTAAGAGGACTGGAAGACACCACGTTCACTCTCACACTATCTACTGCGCCAAACCGGCCGAAATACCGCAGTAGCAGACCCTCCGGAAACTCCAAGGGAGCCCCATGCACACTGACGTAAGTAAGTGTACCACTTCTATCAGGGAGGGTCACAGTGCCCTCACCATCCGGCAGGGGTAATGTCCGCCCCTCGCATCGCCGGAGAAAATCGCGATACGCCACCTCCTCTGTGAACTTCACAATCGCCCTACGGGCCGTTACCAACTCGACCCCATAAATCTCAAACACAGGGACAGAGAGCATATCACAAGCCAGCACAATCTCCGGGTAACTGGCCCGCACAGAGAACTCTAGTCCCACAGACTGAGCCCGGATGACAGGGGAGAGAGGGACACCCATTGTAACGCCACGTCAGCACAGGCGGGCAGAGACACACCCGCCCCCAACTGGCCGAACTGGCAAACAACACCAACTGCCGGAGCGCCGAGGCAACACGTCTGTCCCCTACCGAAGCTAGGGCCAGACTCCTTAATGATGTAACTGAATGGGAATTAAATCATGCACTAAAAATGGGAAAATCAACTGCTCCTAGGGAGGACGGTATTACTTACAGTCTACTGAGATTAGTCTCACACGTACCAGGTAATCCACTTTTAGTGTTGTACAGAATGAGTTTAAGTGAAGGAGTATTACCTGAAGCTTGGACAGAGAGTGTCATTGTTCCCATCCCCAAACCACACTCAGATAATTATAGACCCATATCTCTAACATCGTGTGTCTGCAAAGTGCTTGAACGTATTGTTCTTAACCGACTCATGTATCGTATACAGGGGCACCTGTCCCCTCAACTGATTGGATTTATGCCTGGGTTCAGTACACAACACTGTTTTGCAGAGTGCTTCGCACATATTGACGCCTCCCCTCAAACAGTCTTCATGGACCTAGCAGCAGCTTTTGATACAGCAAACAGAGAAATCAAACTGGAACAGCTTGCCGAGCTGGGAATACAAGGAAAATTACTGAAATGGATAAAGGGCTATTTGTCTAATCGAACAGCATATGTTTTGCTTAATGGTGTTAAAAGCACAGAGAGCAAACACTTTGAACTGGGAACTCCACAAGGAGGGGTCCTCAGTCCCTTGTTGTTCAACGTTCTGATGCATAAATTTATTAAAGATCTTCCAACTAATAATGAAGACACAGTCATTTGTTATCCTACCCTCGTTACCATCTCATATCCAACCACCTTCACCAATCTCTCTTATCCAACCACCTTCACCAATCTCTCTTATCATACCACTGTCTCCCATCTCTCTCTTATCCTACCTTCGTCTCCCATCTCTCTTATCCTATCGCCGTCTCCCCTCTCTCTTATCCTACCACATTCACCAATCTCTCTTATCCTACCACCATCTCCCCTCTCTCTTATCCTACCACCGTCTCTTATCACTCTTATCCTATCCTCGTATCCCATCTCTCTTATCCTACCACTGTCTCCCTCTCTCTTATCCTTCCACCGTCTCCTATTTCTCTTATCCTACCCTCGTCTCCCATCTCTCTTATCCTACCATAATCTGTAATGTCTCTTATCCTACCTTCGTCCCTCATATTTCTTATCCTACCTTTGTCTCCCATCTCTCTTATCCTGCCCTCGTCTCCCATCTCTCTTATCCTATCGTCGTCTCCCATCTCTCTTATCCTACCCTCGTCTCTAATCTCTCTCATCCTACCACAGTCTCCCATCTCCCTCTTATTCTTTCCTCGTCTCCCATCTCTCTTATCCTACCACTGTCTCTTATCTCTCTTATCCTACCACTGTCTCTTATCTTTCTTATCCTACCACTGTCTTTTATCTCTCTTATCCTACCACCGTCTCATATCTCTCTTATCCTACCCACGTCTCGTATCTCTCATATCCTTCCACCATCTCCTATCTTTCTTATCCTTCTACCGTCTCCCATCTCTCTTATCCTACCCTCGTCTCCAGTCTCTCTTATCCTACCCTCGTTTCCCATTTTTCTTATCTTTCCACCGTATCCTATCTCTCTTATCCTATCCTACTCTCCCATCTCTCTTATCCTACCACCGGATTATAATTTAGGCCTTTAAACACTTGGAAGGGTTCAGGATAAGTACAAGGACAAGAAATTGAGTGGGTTACCTCTTTTCAATACCTAGGAGTCATAATAGACAACCAGTTGAAATTCACTCAAGAAATTGAATATCTTCGGCAACGTTGTAAAGCCAGAAACTCAGCTTTGCGCTCCCTGACCAGTCTTAGAGAGGGCGCATCTCTACCAGTACTCAAAATGTACTACGTTCAAGCACTCATCGACTATGCTGTCCCTGCTCTTTCATCCCTCAGTGATAACCAGTGGGAGAAACTGGAAGTGTCTCAAAATGATGCTCTGAGAACAATGCTGGGAGCACCTATATGGACGCGTAGAGAGAACCTTAGAACGGAAACCAAGTTACCAGCATTAGAAAACAGGATGAAACAAAGGATTGCCACCATAATAGGAAAACTTACTGGAACAACCGCCAGACTGTCAATCAAAGACAGCATACAGAGATCCTTTCAGAAAAACCTACAGTATAAAACAAGCTCATGGATGAATAATGTGGTCAAGATTTTATAGAAAATGGACCTGAAATTGACCATTAAAAACAAAGGGGAAGATAGACCATATCAACACTTTCGACAGCCTCCTCCATGGGAAGAATCGAATCTAAAGATAATCATTGAAAGATTACAAATTAACAAATCAGCATGTGACCCGCAGAGGCTCAAGAAAGTAATAAAACAACAAATGGAAAACATCTCAAAACCCACAACGACTCACATCTTCACAGACGGATCAGTTGATCAAGAAAGAAGTTCTGCTGGGGCAGCAGTTTACACTATCAACCATGAAGCTTACTGGAGCATGAATAGTGGGTGCTCAACATTGCAAACAGAATTATATGTCCTGAAGGAGGCAATAAACTATACAATTGAGAATAATTTACATGATGTCATCATTCATACCGACTCTAAATCATTGCTCCAGGCATTGTTATCCAGTCAGCACAGAGATAATATACAACTCCTCACAGAAATTCAAAATATAGGAAAAGAAGCCCATAATCGAGGGCTGTCTATCACCCTAAATTGGATACCAAGCCACATTGGCATAGATGGTAATGAAAAGGCAGACTCACTTGCAAAAACTGCCACTGCCCTACCTGTTTTACACGTTCAAATTCCTCCAAGTTTCTCACAGATTAAGGAGCAAATCAAGAAGAAAATATTCTCAACTATCAAAAGTCGCCACAGAGCCAAAGTAGCGGAAGGAAGATCCACTGCGATATGGTACGAACAAGCCACTGGTTACTCCTCTTTCAAGCCTGGCAAAAAGATATCCAGAGACATTGCAGTAGCCATACACAGACTCAGACTTGGTTACAAGTGCTGCTGGGAGGTAATGAACCCAATAGTTAAAGAATGTCACATCTGTGAAACAGAAGCAGAGGCGCCACTATTGCACTACTTACTGGAATGTGAAGCTACTGAAGCCCTGCGCATCAAACTCAACATTAATCCAACGACAGCAGCTGCATTAGATGCACATTCCACCGCGACTTCAATAATTAGAAAAGCCGTTGAGGAACGGGACTCATTAGTGAGCATTCTGCATCTACATCCGCCACCAAGATAATGTTAATAAAACAAGATTAAAACCAGTGCACCAAAACAGAAGCGATAAATAAGCAGGGAAAAAGGAGAAATTCCCTCCAACATTTTAAACTTAGACCCAAATATCACAGAAACAAGGTTATCGCGTATAACCAAACTCAATTACGGGCTCACCATAGCCCGTGCTACATGGACACCTCGTTCTGAGCAGCTAAATCTGAAACAACAACAACAACATTAGGATAAGGATTTGGGATGAGACAAGGGGAAGGAATGGTGCCCAACCACTTGGATGGTCGGGTATTGAGAGCCGACTTGCATTAATCGAGACCGTCGCTCTACCGTCCAGCGCAATGGACGGTAGATAATAACATAATAAATATTTTAATAATTTGTAAACTTTAGGTTTTGAGTGCTCAAATTTTTTATTTCACCTCCCTCTATGTACAAGGTTGTGTGGGTAGCTTAGGTGTTAATTCAGCTTTCAAAGGATTATATCCTGCATAAACTGGACATCTAACTGGATTTGTCTTCACAATTGAGGTAAGTGGTAACTGGCTCCCCCTTGCTCAGCAGGTGGCCAGTCTTAAGTAATTTATTTTTAATTTGTTTATCTCTTTTATTTAAAAGAATAAGTTACTCATCATGGAGGCCAGAATGTAAGAACTGGCACGTAACCCGTGCCACAGAAAATAATTTAGTGTTGCTAGGTAATGATTTTGGTCTAGATTTGACCGCAGGTAATATAAATGGCAACTGGTCAATGAAATTGTGTAGAGCAGGAACTCTTGACAAGTGTTACAGAGTTGACAACACCCAGTCAACCAGAAAGTGCAGCTATGAGAGAGCAAGAACTTCAAGTTATGATAATTAAGAATTAAGACTAGAGAACAAAAGCTCAGGCCTGATAAAGGAAATGGCAGAGATCTCGATTGGGATTCAAACCCAAAGCTTTGTAGAAAAAAGACAATTTACCAGAAGTTTCAGTCAGAACCTGAAAGATTTTGTTAACTAATTTTAAAGGCTGGCCAGGTCCATGAACCTGGAACCAGAGGATAGTTGGGTAAATATTTATATAGGGGGCAGCTCTAGGGTATTGTTGGAGATAACCAACAGTTTTATACATCTTTGTATTTTATGCAACCTTTGTATTAACCACAAGTAGTTACTAAAATTACTAACTTGTAGATTTAATCATTATCATGATTTATTTAAAACATATTGCCAGATTCTTCCTAGTCAGCGTGACGACGTGAGGAACGACAGGCAGTAACATGAATTCTCTCCACATTTAGTTGGATTTATAACAGAGTCCAGTTTATCATTTCCTTTACTAAAAATAGTTACTTACTAATAAGTTTAATTTCGCAGTATACTACTACTTACTGGAACTCCCTTATTTAGTTTATATTAATCATTCTAGAGGAAATTACTTTGATGTAAATGATTTTACTTTAATTTTCTCGATTAGCTGCACAACTTTAATAAATCAATTTATGTTACACGAAATTCTAATTTATCACAGAAGAATTTAATGTGATATTAATACTCGTCATTATCTCTTCCTTCCTTAGTCAATTGCGATATATACATATCCATTTACGCTCGAGATGTCTATCGAGAGCCGCACATGCGCAATAAGGAAGAGGGGGGAGACAGAGAGCGTCAGACGACACGAGCAGGGTTGCCAGATTGGGCTACAAGTAGCGAATTGGGCTACTTTTGAGAGCCCCACGCTCCCAAATTTTTAATTTCGCTACTTGCGACTTTTTGGGCTAGTTTAAAAGCACGTTGGGCTACTTTGGGCTATTAATATTAAGAAACTCAATGATGACTATTTATGCTTTAATGGTATAATGTGTACAAATCACAGCCGCGTCCAACAGCTTGATGGACTAGACCACTTACCGCAGGAGCCCTGGTCAGAGACCGGCCCCTGGGGACGTTCATCCTAGGAACCTTTGAAAGAAAAAGTAACCGCAAGGTAAGGTAATCCTCCCCAGGGGCAATAGATTTCCCAACCTTAATTGTCATTAATACTTCATCCCAAAAGCTACACCTGGTTCCACAGATCTTCATACGGGGAGAAAGTTATCTAGAAATTTACAGATTGATAAATGATAGGAAACATCCCTTACAGTTAATACCTTTGTCAGGAAGACGATGGTTGGCAAGGAGCGGTAGTGTAAAGCGGCTGTTAGATCAGTGGGATTCTCTAACAACTCATTACCAAATAGCTTTTTCCTCTTTGGATAAATATGTTGCAAGGCAACTATTTTCAATGTACGCTGATCCCTCCAATAAGCTATATTTCACATGTTTCAAATCAATCCTAAATGGTTTTGAAAGGATGAACTGACTTTATCAAAAAGATGAAGCAGATCAGTATAACCTTCACAATGTTTTAGAAAACTTCACTTTTGGAATACTCAGAAGAATCGATCGTCCTCATCATGCAAAGCTTCATGTTAATTTGGACTACAAGTCTATGGATCTGCCCCTGGAGAAAGTTGACTTTGGTTACGAATTTTCAACACTTCGGGCCACTAACAGACAAAACAATTTTATAACCCAAGAAAAATTTCAAAATATTCTAGTAAGAGGCGATAATTTTTTAATGAAAGCTAGCAAATAGCTTCTTTCTCGTATTCTAAGTAATGTTGAAACTTTAAAAAAAGGTGAAAAATATGTTACCTATCATATGCCTTAGCCACACACAGCCACCACTTTCAGAACTCCCATTAGTATTAGCTGACCAATCTAAGCTTAGTGAAATTGAAAGTCAGTGGTGCTTACCGTTAACCATTGACTAGTCCAACATTTGTAAGGGACAAATTCCGACATCTGAATCGTCATTTTAGACCAAGACAATAACTGTCAAGAACACTGCTGGCGATCCCATACTGATTGACCTTGCTGAGTTTGGATTGAAAATATACAGCTTGCCAATCAGTAATGCCCTGGTTGAACGGAAATTTTCGAGAGTAACATCTGTGAAAGTAAGTAAGTAAGTAATTATCAAAAGAAGGCACCAAACCGGGAAGGCTATGTAGCACCATCAAATACTCAAAATAATCAGAGGGCGCTAAATATCACCAAGGATGCCAATACGAGAACAAAAACGCATAAGGCGAACGATATCAAAAGTATCCGAGTCACCAAGAATTCTATCGAGGGACAGGTGACCGCGAGGGGCGGTCGGAAAGCAAGACATACGCTCGTCCTGGAAGTCAGGACATTCAAGAAGGACATGCACGACCGTAAGAGGGACAATGCAACTAGGACAATAAGGAGCAGGGCGGCGCTCCATCAAGTGACCATGGGTTAAGCGAGTATGGCCAATACGCAACCTCGCCAGAGCTGTTTCCCACCGCCGGTTACGGTGGAAGGAGGACGGCCACGAGGAAACACAACATTTAAGAGTACGTAGCTTGTTACCAGTAACAGACAACCAAGAAGCCTGCCAACGGGTAAGGACTGAGGAATGGATAACCGGGTAAAAGTCGGAATACGGAATGCCCTTACGAGAGATGGGACACGAGCGGACAGCTTCCTTGGCGGCAGCATCCGCACGCTCATTTAAAGACACACCAATATGGCTGGGAACCCAACAAAACTCAACCGACTTAAATTTACTATGAACGAGAAACAGCCAATGCTGGATCTCGACAACCACTGGATGAACTGGATTAAAGGACCCGAGAGCCATGAGGGCACTACGAGAGTCAACAACAACTACAAAGGAAGACTGACAACGAGAAAGTAGGAGACGAAGAGCATAGAGAATAGCATAAAGTTCCGCTGTAAAGATGCTAGTCTCCGGAGGCAAGCGACACATATAAGTGCGATCAGGAAAAACAACAGAGTAGCCAACACCGTCCGCTGACTTAGACCCATCGGTGAAGACAGAAACGGAGCGGGAGTGAGAAGAAAAGTGCTCGAGGAAAAGGCGTTTTAGAACCGTAGGAGGGGTAAAAGCTTTAGTGATACGGGTCAAGGAAGTACAAAACCGCGGAAGAGGGACCCTCCACGGGGGCAAAGAAGGAACAACACGAGGAGAAACATCAGAAATACGAACGGAAAGAGAATCTTGCAGGCGAGATAACCGGACAGAAAGAGGGAGGTGGTGAAGAGGAACAGGAACCGCAGGAGGGGTAAAAGTTAAAGCACGACAGAGGCGAGAGGAAGGATGTTGCAAGGACCGCGCAAGATAGCGAAGACAGTAGCGATCACGGCGGTCCTGGAGAGACAGGAAGCCAGTGTCAACATACAAGCTAAGGACGGGAGTCGAACGAAAAGCACCAGAACTGAGGCGCAACCCAGTATGGTGCAAAGCATCAAGACGGCGAAGAGTAGAAGGAGAAGCAGACGAGTAAGCAGGGCAACAATAATCGAGCTTAGACAGGACGAGAGAGGAATGTAAAGCAAGGAGAGTGCGCCTATCTGCCCCCCAAGAAGTATGGGACAAGACCCGAAGGAGGGTAAGGGCCTTAGAGCACTCAACACGGAGGTAAGAGATATGGGGAGACCAAGACAAACGAGTGTCAAGGAATAACCCCAAAAGCTTCGCGGAATCTTTGTATTCAAGGGGATGACCATAAAGTGACAAAGAGGGACGAAGAACAACCCGTTTCCGCGTAAATGTCATGGCACAAGTCTTAGAAGTAGAGAACTTGAAGCCATGATCAGTGGCCCAAGACGACACGGCATCAATTGCAAGTTGAAGCCGGCGTTGAAGGAGAGGCGAATCATCACCCTGACAACAAAGGGTAAGATCATCGACATAGAGAGCGGAGAAGACACCAGAAGGAAGAGAGGAAAGAAGACCATTGAGGGCAACCAGAAAAAGAGTAGTGCTCAGAACACTACCCTGGGGCACACCTTCGTATTGCTGAAAAGAGGGAGAGAGAGCGGTACCAAGGCGCACCCGAAAGGAACGACGAGAGAGGAAGCTGCGGAGAAAGAGAGGGAGATGACCACGAAGGCCAAAAGAATGAAGTTGAGATAGGATATGATAACGCCAAGTGGTGTCGTAAGCCTTTTCCAGGTCAAAAAGGACGGCAACAACGGAGGTCTTCGCAGCAAAAGCAGTACGAATATAGACCTCCAAGTTCACCAGGACATCTGTCGTGCTGCGGCACTTGCGGAAACCAAATTGAGAAGGGGAGAGGAGGTGATGGTGTTCCAGGAACCACATCAGACGAACGTTAACCATACGTTCAAAGAGTTTGCAGACACAACTTGTGAGAGCAATAGGGCGAAAGTCCTTAGGGGAAGTACCCAGAGACCCCGGTTTGCGAACAGGGAGGACAACGGCATCGAGCCAGTCCTCAGGGACTGACGACGACTCCCAGATCCGATTATACAGACTCAGTAAATACTGAGACGTGCTCGGAGGGAGATGGCGAAGCATCTCATAATGAATACCATCGGAGCCCGCCGCCGTAGAACCGCAGAGGGCCAGGGCAGAACGAAGTTCAGAGAGAGAGAAGGGATCATTATAGGGAAGCTGAAGATGAGTGCAGAAATCTAAAGGACGAGACTCAAGGACAGGTTTACGAAGAAGGAAAGATTGGGGAAGATGAAGACCAGAGCTAACAGAAGAAAAGTGGGAACCCAGTTCGGAAGCGACCTGCAACGGGTCCGCCACAAGAGTATCATGGAGGTGAAGGATCGGTGAAACATCGGGAACGAACTCACCCGCTATCTTGCGGATACGCTTCCAGATCTGGGCCAGAGGGGTTTCGGACGTAATTGTTGAGACATAAGATGCCCAACATTCACGTTTAGCCGTACGGATGGCCCTACGGGCCACCGCACTCGCTTTCCGAAAGAAAAGAAAAGAATCGGTCGTCTGCCTACGGCGGTGCCTCTTCCAGGCTGCACGCTTACAGCGGACAGCCCGAGCACAGTCCGCATTCCACCAGGGAACGCACTTCCGTGGACCCCGAGAGGAAGAGCGAGGAATAGAGCGGAGGGCAGCGTTGAAGACAGTGTCATGAAAAAGGAGGAGAGCGCGAGAGAGAGGCAGAAGGGAGAGGTCAGAGAGAGCAGCACTGAGGGTAAATAGGGTCCAGTCTGCCTTAGCAAACTGCCACCTAGGGAAAGAGAGGGAAGGGCGAAAAGAGAAAAAGGAAACAAGGATGGGGAAATGATCACTTCCATGGAGGTCATCAAGAACCTGCCACGTGAAATCTAAGTAAAGAGAAGAAGAGCAGAGAGAAAGATCAAGACAAGAAAGGGTGCGAGTCCGAGAGTCCAAATGAGTGGGCTCACCAGAATTCAGAAGAGACAGGGAAGAAGATAGGAGAAACGGCTCAAGGAGGCGACCCCGGGTATTCGTCAGAACGTCACCCCAAAGAGAATGACGACAATTGAAGTTACCCAGCAGGAGCACAGGCTCTGGCAAGGAGTCTAGGAGGTGTTTCAAATCAGGAAGAGAGAGCGGGACACTCGGGGGGAGATAAATGGAACAAACTGTGTACCATTTCCCCACAAAGATACGAGCAGCAGAACAATGGAGAGGCGAAGGAAAAAGTAAAGGAACAAAGGGAACATCTGCACGAATCAAGAGAGCAGAAGAATTAGAAGCCCCAGCAATGGCTGGGGGGGGGGGGAGAGAAAGGAATAGCCACGAAAACGACCAGGACGAGCACCAAGCATTGGCTCCTGGAGACAGACACAAAGGGGCGAAAACCGCGAAATCAGAAGTTGGAGTTCGAGGAAATTGGCGTAATAACCTCGAACGTTCCATTGAAGAATGGACAACGACGAGAAGAGAAAGGACAAAAACAGAGAACAAGGAAGAAACAAAGGCGAAAGAGCAACAGAGCACGTTAAAGAATATCAGGGTCGGGATCAAGGTCAGCAAAGTCAGGGTTAGGGGGCATGGGTAAACTGAGCAAAGACGGAGGGAAGGAAACGGGAGAACAGATCAGAGGTGGGCGGACGGGGTCCGGAGGAGGAGGAGGAAGAGGAGGAGACAACGGAGAGGAGCAGTCAAGGACAGCAGTAGGAAGAGGGGGAGTAGAAAGAGGGGAGCGCACCCCAGCAAGAGCAGCAACCGAAAGGGAAGCAGGGGCCAAAGAAACCTCCATAGCAGGAACAGGGGGCGCAACCACTGAAACGGGAGGGGAAGGAGCAACAGAGCCAGAAGTAGGAGCTAAGGAAGAAAGCGAAGCCTTCTTTCCCGCCGGGGAAGAGGAAGGAGAGGAGCCAGGCTTACGCTTCTGGCTGAAAGAGACAGGTGTCCCAGCAACTACGTACCGGGCAACGGATTCCAGTGTCTCAACAGGAGAAGCCGAACGAGAGCACACACGACGGCCGTTAGGAGAGCGATGGACATCCGCCTGCACCGACAGGCGGCGGGGAGAGCCGATAGATGGAGGAAGAGGATGGGAAGGAGGATCGGAGGGGGACGAGGAAGAAGACACAGGAGACATGACAGACCGGGTTGAAAGAAGGGGAACCCCAGACAGAGGACCAGGAGGGGGACCCCTCGGGAAAGAACTCAAAGGAACAGAGGAGGGGGCAGTGGGCGTATCAGGGTCCAAGGCCCGGAAACGGTTGAGAGTCTGAGGAAGGGGGGAAGGACGAGGAGAGGAAGAGCGCAACACGCGAGCATAAGAGATGTTAGTATAAGGCGGGAGCCGGCGAACCTGGCGCCTCGCCTCAGGAAAAGACAAACGCTCCTGGTGCTTCAGGTTAAGGACGGCCGCCTCAAGCTTGTAATGGACACAGGCACGGGAGAACGTAGGATGGGCCTCACCGCAGTTGAGGCAGCGAGCTTGGGGAGAAGTGCACTCCGACTTAGAGTGACCTTCACTCCCACACAAAGGACAGAGAGAGACAGTCCCAGAGCAGCGGAGGGCACCATGCCCAAACCTCCAGCACTTATTACAAAGTCGAGGAGAAGGAATATACTCCTGGACAGAGCACCTAGCACCAGCAAGAATGACAGAGGATGGAAGGGTCCTACCATCAAAGGTGATCTTCACAACGCGAAGGGGTTGACGGCGACGACCACGAGGGGGACGAGTAAACGAGTCAACCTGGAGGACAGAATGGCCTTGGGCATCAAGGATATGCCGAATATCATCGTGGCAATCCTGCAGATTCCGAACACCGGTTGCAACATGGGGTGGGAGGAGAATAGTGCCAACACTGGAATTCATCTGAACGTTCTTGGAGACCCGAACAGGGATCTCGCCAAGGCAAGATAAGGCAGCCAAGCGGGAAGCCGCATCCTGAGAAGGAGCAGCAACGACACGTGTACCGAGACGAGTGGGGTTGAAAGTAACACACGCATCCACGGAATCTACAAGATGCCGATGGAGGGAGAAATCGTCAGGAGGCGCAGAATCAAGAGGGAGGAGATCAAAGTATTTGGCCCATGAAGCAGGACCAAACAAGGCCTGATACGCATCAGCACGGGAAGGAATCGAGCGAGTGCGGTTGGGGCGCGAACGGCGTTGAGAACCCCTAGAGAGAGAGGGGTCAAAAGGCGCAGTAGTCACAACGAAAGACTTAGCCACACCAGGGGACGAAGTGGTCACCACCGGGGGCTGGAGGCTCGACCCAACCTCAGAGGAGGGAGGGGAGCTGGGGGAAGAAGTCAGGACGGTCAAAGGAGGAGCAAGGTCGGGGCCCAACGCAGCGGGAGCTACAGAGCCTGGTCTTCCAATAAAGGCCGACTCGGGGGCTTGGTCGCCCACCCCACGAGCCTGAGAGGGTACAATGGAAACATTCAACGACATAGAGACGAAAAGTGACAAATTCATCCACGAATGTGCCCCCATACCCACCATGGAGCCACAATTAGAGGCAGGACACCCAACAGGAAGCTATCGCCGATCATGCCGGGGCCCCCTAGGGGTGCGTCGTGAGTATACGCCCCACAAACGCCACCTTAAGAACCGTCAGTCCGTCGAGATCGGGTTCAGCGACGAAAGGGGGATTGACAATGAAAGGTTCCCCTCGCTCGAGACGTCGGGTACTACAGTTCTACGGATGCAAGAGTATGCCTCCTCAAGCACCCAGGCGTCAAAATAGAAGAAGTCCAAAGAAATAATCCAAAACAAGCAAAAGGTCGGCAGGAAACGACAAGCAGATAGGAGAAGAGGGGGGAGAAAAACGAAACATAAGGAAAAGGAAAAGCGATCCGGCACAATTGGAGAAGACAGCAGCAGGAGTGCAAGGCCAGAAAAGGACAGAGGACTGCCCAACGGAGCATCACACTCCGGCAGCCGTCCACCAAGCCCCCTCACGACGCCAACGGGCCGGAAGGGGAGGGGGAACATCTGTGAAAACTAAACTGATAAATCGAATGGGACTTGAGCTTTTGACACCAATCTTGAGAATCAAAACATATATTGAAGAAAATGAAACTTATTGCTCGTCATTTGAACCACTGATGTCAATGCTTAAATATGAGTCTGCAATATACAAGAACGAGGTTATGGATGCAGATCAAGATCTTGGTAATCTTTAACTGTAAAGACGTGGAAGTACTCCACACCCATTATGCTTCAAACAGTAAATATTGGTAAGTTATCCTATTATCAAATTGGTTAAATATATATATATATGCAGAGATAATATTAATAAAACAATTAAAATCGTTTAATGTACGCTATATATCAAAAAAGATTACTTTGAAACCTATATCAGTCACTAAACAAAAAATTGGGCTACTCTTATTACAAATTCGCTACTTTTAGACCGTCAGCTTGCTACGTTTAGCAATTTGGATCTGGCAACCCTGAACAGGAGAGAACGAGAGAGCACGACGCGGACGCCATTGACAGCGTGTAGCAGAGCTACGTTTTGATCCCATTTATTTTGCTCCAACGACCAGTAGAGCTGTGCCACGTTATCTGGCACAATAGCCGTGTCCCAGACTAGTATATGAGCAATTCCAAAGTCAACGCCTTTCAAGCAGCAGCTGGAGGACGAAGAATTGCTCAAGTCTCCACATCAACGGACACGCGGCTCGGCAGCTAGGTTTACCTTTTTGTTATTATGTGGTCACAATTAACATTTAGGCTAGTTGTCGTTAGGCCGTAGAACAAACAAACAAATCCGTACGTGTCTTGAGTGATTTTACAATCTAAATAGATGTTTATTTTATTATTTCTCTCAAGAAGAAATTTATAGTGCTTGAATATAAATTGCACAGATATGGGCTGAAATTTTCCTACAGTTATCCTCATGATTTAGGATTTATTTGTAGTTACTTATTATGTAGAAGATTTCTACAATGTAATTGCCTTTCAGTACCAAAGCGACGTCAAACGAGGTGTTAGGCTTCCCCACCGTTCCGTGCTACAATTTGCCCTATGCAACACGTCGTCGGTGGAGCGTAGCACCTTTTTTTTTTTATTTATTTATTTTACATGCAAGCATGCTTATAAGTACAATAAAAGTAAACAATAACTACATAGAACAGACCAAAATAACAAAGCACAAACGTGCAAAAACATAAAAGAACAAACATACTAAACATAAAAACGCCGACCGGAAGGGCCGACCACAAAACAATAATAATTACAAACAAATCACAACAAGCAAGTTAAAACACAGTGGAATACAATGCAGAAATAACACACCAAAATATGAAATATTCAGAACAAGGCTATCAGCACCTCAAACCCACACGGAGAGGCACCAACACAAAACGAAAATAATTATAATAATAATAATAATAATAATAATAAAAATAACAACTAGAAAGGAACAAATATACAACAAACAAAGAAAAGCACAATGGCAAAACACGACAAAAAGCATAAACCCAGACCGGGTCACGCCAACAGCCTGAAGGTCACT
The DNA here is from genome assembly GCF_040958095.1 of Procambarus clarkii. Classification (NCBI taxonomy): domain Eukaryota; kingdom Metazoa; phylum Arthropoda; class Malacostraca; order Decapoda; family Cambaridae; genus Procambarus; species Procambarus clarkii. The sequence goes on along the minus strand of NC_091167.1, from coordinate 4,089,555 downwards.
CAACACGACACAAACAAGCGCACAAACAGCAATATAAAAACATAGAACCACAAAGCATAACATAAGTACACGACATCCACAACCAGACACACACCACCCAAACCCTGGACCGCACAGGAACCGGACACACACACAAGCCACACAAACCCACAACCACAAACCGGAGCACGGAGGAACAGGGGAAACAAACCCGCCCCACCCACACACACACACATCCGACCCGCAGCCCACAACCATGCACACAAATGGAAACAACCCACAATACACAAAGGAATCATGAGCGAGGAATACATTTCTCAGAGACAGGAATATATTTATCAGGGAACGAATCCCAAGGATACCGTCACTTATAGGCCTCCCAAATCAAATACTCCATGTTGGTGGGGGGACGATCCCCCTGCCGCCGTGGGCCCAGCATAAACTCGGGAACCTCCAGATCAGGTGGAAACGGCCACTCCTGAAGCTCACCGACGCAAGTCGCATAACGAGGCTGGGGAGCGCAAGCCACGTCCTTCGAGGTAGCAGACGACACCGATGAAGCGTACGAGGGCTGCCGGGACGGCCGCGTCGCCGTACGCACAGGAGCAGGGGACAAGCAACGAGATGGTAACGTCCCAACCGAGACCGCAGGAGACACTGAAGAGATGGCCGGAGACGGAAGAGGCGTCGAGACCGCAGTCGATGAAACGGGGACCGAGGAAGGGGATTACAGAACCACCAGAGCGAGCAGTCTTTTTCAACACCATCACCAGGCCCCGCTCACCACAAACCTCAGCAGGGGGGAACCACCCCCACGAAGAACCAGAGCCATCCGAGGCAGGCGACGCACCTGAAGCAGAAACCGCAGACACCATATCTGAAGTGGAGGCCGAAACACCGGCATTGGCATCCTCAGGCAAATGCACCTCCGCCGTCACCGTAGTATGCAACGCAACCGGAGCCACCCCTCCGTCGCCGGCAGATCCACAAGCGTCGAAATCGCCAACGTCAGCCCATGCTGAAGACGAACGCCGGGAACGCTTAGGCTCTGGCCGCACATCATCAGACCCGGAGGCCGACTCAGAGACACGCGCAACACAAGCTGGGCGAACCGACGCACGACGCAGAACGGCAGCATCCTCAACCACATGGGGCACCAGGCCAGGCAAAGGAGGAAGCGCCGGATCCACCCCATCACCCAGCACAGCCGGAACAACCGGCAAGGGTGCAGGGACAGGGTCAGACGCAGCAGAGGACGAACTGGAAGACGGGGAAATCGAGCAGCAGGCAGTCTGAAGAACCCCAGGGACACAAGTCGGAGCAGGACGATCACCCTGCGACGCCACAACCTCTTGAGGAGAGGCGACAACAACAGGGGGTGCACCAGGCGGCGCAACAGGCGACACAGGGGGCACATCTGCGGCTGAAGAGACGGCCACATCCACTGAATCCTCCTCCACAGGAAGCGGCGGAAAATCCTCCTCACTGAAGAGGTTCATGGGTGCAACGGCAGGCACAGAACAGTCAGCAGCCTGATGGCCTAAGAGGCCACAACGATAACACGTCCGAGGCTGGCGGGCGTAAAACACCCGAACGTTGTAGCCCATAAGCCGCACAGAGGACGGAATATCTTCCCGGACCCTCATGCCCAGGGTGCGAATGTTAGTCCTCACACCCTTAAGGGGACTGGAAGACACCACGTTCACCGGCATGCTAACCACTGCGCCATACTGGCCGAAGTACCGCCGTAGCAGACTCTCTGGAAACTCCAACGGAGCCCCATGCACACTGACGTAAGTGATGGCACCACTCTGATCAGATAGTGACACAGTGCCTGCACCATCCGGCAGGGGCAATGTCCGCCCCTCGTAACGACGGAGAAAGTCGCGATATACCAATTCCCCGGTAAACTTCAATATCGCTCGACGAGCCGTCACCATAAATGTTGATCACAGGGACATGAAGCAACTCACACACCAGCGTTATCTCTGGGTACCCAGCCCGGCCGGAAAATTCGAGGCCCACAAACTGAGCCCGCAGTACAGGGGGGAGGGGGACCCCCATCGTTAACTCCACGTCAGCACAGGCAGGCAGAGACACACCCACCCCCAACCGGCCAAATTGGTAAACAACACCAACAGCCGGAGCGCCGATTCAACACGTCCGTCCCCTACCGAAGCTAGGGCTAGACTCCTGGAGTGTAGTAACTGATTACACCTCACTAGATTTACAGCTAAGTTGTCCCTTTTTTTCTGTAGCAATAACTCTGTAGTTACAGTAGTGATTTCTAAAAGAGATCAATTATACTAACCCATTGATTTACTGATACTGTTCAACATTTCAGTAGTATATTGAGGAGCATTTACCTCCAATTAATATTATATAATCAACCGTATTTACTTTCATATTTTATTTACTCTGGTGAAGAACCAGCACCAGAATAATGCAAGGGATGTATTAATCTTTTAGCATGTAACCCCCCAATTTTGTGTAAGTTAATTTGACTCCATTTATATCAGAAATACAGTTTCACTAAGATCCATAGGACACTAGTTCTTGGGATCAGTTTTTCCATTGCTTTATTTTGTTTTCCCCTTTTTCTCAAAAAGTGGTGGTCGTTCATAGCTATTGAAGTATATATTTAATTATTAGTTATTGGAGTCAGGTTTTCCCCCACAAAATTTTGGTCCTTAATGAACCGGATCAGTTACAACTAATATTAAATTTTATACCGGTTCTCAGAGCCCAAAACAAAATTTTCGTTCTTCGAACCTAGATAGCTGAAAATCAAGCTATCCTCAATCATTATTAATTAACCATTTACTAACACCAACTAGTGTGTTAACATTATTAGGCTATTTACCAGTATATTTCATTATTTACGGCTGTCAGCAGACTGCCCATATTACAGCCTAAAACTCATTAATTATTATCAACATTTCTATTAATACTTTATGTATAAAGTAGTCTTAGTGTTATATATTTATAAATTTTCACTTGTATTTCTAAGCACAAACATATATATCAAAACAAAAAATCCAAAAAAACATAGCACCATATAACTATATTACTGCACCATTGCAACTTTTGATGAGGTAGGATATTTAGACTGTAATTGTACTAATGTTTGTACAAATGCAGCCTAAACCATTTAGTCATTCCTAGGTAGGAATTATTTAGCGAGTACTGTACTAGACAGTACTGGTGTACATACATATTATTTAGCTGACCCTGATTTGGGGTGGGATCATCAAAACCCTTTTTGTGCTTTTAACATATTATTCGTGTATTATTTTTTTTTAGTACTGTCGAATGTTCACTGTTGGATCGAATGTTGATAATTGATGTGTAGCCGGGCGAAAATCCAATAGTGGCATTCGAGTACTACTCAAAATATTAGCTATCCATTGTTAGGTAGGTAAATTAACCTCTAAATGAGGTAGTATAGTCTATTCAAATACATTAGGCTATTATATTGATATTGAACTCCGTTGAATGAGCCAATATCCCAGTTACATCAGTAACAACTATTTACTATCAGACCAGCCCTTACCCAGCAAGATGGAAGCGGCTGACAAAATGAAAAAGACCCTTATCGGTCTGAAAGGTCATTTGACCTGACAGATTACCAAGTGTCAAAATCTGTCACAACAGTCACCTGTTGACTACATTGAATTAGAGGACTTACTTCAAGTTGCTGAAGGTAAATTCAAGCATATTAAGCAACATATGAATCTGTACTTGACAGAACTTTACAAAACTTCAATCGGTGAAACTGAACTTGAGTACATTGCAAATGATTTAGCCCAGTACGAAGATGATGTACAGGTTAAACTTCAACCCTTTAAAAAGCAAATTGCTAAAAACAAATTAAAACAGCCTCTACTACACATTCAGATCCTGATGTCAAATTACCTCAGATCAATATACCCACATTCTCTGGTAACGAGAATGAGAGTTGGGATGATTTCTGGAGTAAATTCGTGGATGCAGTAGACTCTAAAACTAACATCCCTACAACAACCAAGTTCACTTATTTACAAGGCTTGTTACGAAATGAAGCCTTACAGGTAATCTCTAACATAACACTGTCCAGTGATGGTTACGACCTAGCTGTTCAATTGCTTAAGAGCAACTACGATAACAAAGAAAGGACTATTACTATCTTAGTCCAAAAATTGTTGGATTTACCATCTGCTAATAATTCTACAGATTCTCTCCAAACTTTCAGACTAGAGTTAAAATCTTTACTCAAGGCCTTAAGCTTTAAAGTCCAAATTCAGACTGCTGAATGGATGACAAAGGAAGCTGTAAGGTGCAAATTACCAAGAGAAACTGTAGATAAATTGTGTACTATGTACCATAAAACCTCTCTGACCATGAATGAAATTACAGAAGGTTTACATACCCTAGTCGAAAGACAAAGAGCCAACCAAGATGGGAAGAGTGTTTCAAACTTCTCTACTAACTCTCATCATAAACCCCAACGTACTGCAACTACTGTAGTAAAACCAGATTTCAATAAATCATCTCCGAAATGGAAATCTGGAAATGTAGGTACATACACAGTGAACCCTATAAACCCTGTAGTGAGCACCACTTCTACGACTTCTCCTACAGTGAAAAGGTGTTTGTTCTGCAATAATGAACATCTTACTTATAAATGTAGTACTTATCCAGACCATAACACCCGAATTCATCGTTTGCAAGAATTACACAGATGCACAAGGTGCACGGGTCCTCATGACCCCAATAGCTGTACTGTTTCCTTACGTATGTGCAACAAGTGCCACAAGGGTAGACACCATTACTCCTTGTGCGGTAGTGATCAGTCAAGATCAACCAATCCTCATAAGAAAATTGTAAAATTTACTTCTGTACAGTATTGCTAGGTGCATCAAGACATAAGTGTACTTGCAACAGAGTCGAATAACACAACTACGTTACCAACAGTTCAATTAAAATTAATTAATAAGGGATCTAAAATTTCCACTCGTGGTCTCTTTGACCAAGGTTCACAGAAAACCTTTATTTCTCAACAGCTAGTTGATCAGTTGAAACTGAAGCCTATTACTCGGGTGAATTTGAATATCTCTGGATTCCTAACCAATAGTGGACCTCGTGACTACCAGGTTGTTAAAGTCTTCGTACGTTTAGGAGGCTGCACCAGCCCAATTCAAGCCATAGTCGTTGACAAGATCCCCTCAGATTTACATGTTACAGGTCTTGCTCAAACAGTCAAATTTCTTAAATGCAGCGATATTAGGCTAGCGGATCATAAAATAAATACAGATTGTCTCAACGATGTAGGTATTCTTATTGGAGCTGACTTTAATTATAGATTTATTACTGGATGCACCAGGCAACGAGGTGTAAACTTGTTACTGTCAGCTGGGGGTAAAGTACTCACATGACCGGTGTTGATCCAACAACATTCTAAATCTACTAGTAATCAAACAACTAATTCAATAGTGGCATGACTAGGCCTAGAGCAGTCACCACTACATGGCAGAGACGAAACTGAGGATGGAGTCTAATCCCTCTGTTCACAAATTATGGGATTTGAACACCTTAGGCATAGTCCCTGATCAACCCAGTCCAGATGACACATGAACGTATCAACAATATCTTGATACTGTGATTTTCCAAGATAATCAATATTGGGTGAGATTCCCGTGGAAGCTGAACCACCCACAGCTTCCAGTAAATTATTTCATGGCCTCAATCCAATTAAATTCTCAATTAGCTAGGCTACAGAAGCAACCAGATAAATTGCAACTGTATCATGCTTTAATACAGCAACAACTTGCTAACAAATTTATAGAAGTTGTTGAAGAAGACAACCATAAGACAGGCCATTATTTGCCACATCATGCTGTCCTGAAAGATTCAGTTACAACACCAATCAGGATTGTATTTAATTGTAGTGCCAAATTAAAGGCAGGCAGCATGTCTACAAACTGGGCTTAGCCTAACCCAAAGACTACAAGATGTCTTATTACGATTTCGCTCTGGTGTTTTCGCCTATACGGCCGACATTAGTAAGGCCTTTTTAAGAGTAGGCTTACAAGAGATGGATCATGATTTTACTAAATTTTTCTGGGTAAAGGATCCTCAGGATCCTAACAGCGAAATCATTACTTATAGATTTGCCTCAGTACTGTTCGGAGCGACATCTTCACCATTCTTACTCTAAGGTACTCTGGATACACATCTTAAGAAGTCTATTAATAGCCCTTAGAAGACTGAGATTAGCAACAATTTATACGCTGACAATTTTCAAGGAACCACTAATGATGAGAATAAACTAGTGGAAATCTACCATGAGGCTAATCGTGAACTGTTGGGAGCTAACATGCCCCTACAGTCGTGGGCCTCCAATAATAAACAACTCAACCAAATAATCGAGGAAGAATTCCCTGATTATAAGGTACCTCACAAATTGAAAGTCTTAGTGGAATACTTCCACAGACGAATTGAATATCAAGTTGGTGGATTTCAATCATTCACCTCTAACCATGAGAAAACTACTCTCCCATGTCAGCAAGCCATTTGACCCTTTAGGCCTACTCAGTCCTATTCTAATTAAGGGTAAACTCCTTATGCAGGAGTGCTGGCAAAGGAATTTGAGGCGAGATGAAACGTTGCCGGAGGATCTCCAAGAAAAATGGCAGCAGTTGATTCCTGATTACAACAAACTTAGTATTCTACAGTTTCCTCGAAATACCTTAGGACTGAATTTACCCACAAATTTACATGTATTCTGCGATGCTTCAGGCAAAGCGTATGGCTCAGTAGCCTATCTAGTTAATACTCAACAATTATTTTTGCTTACATCTAAGGCAAGGGTAGCCCCGATTAAAAGGAGGTCACTACCCCAAATGGAATTAACTGCCTTATTAGTAGGTGTAAGACTGGCTCATTGCCTGATCAAAACCCTCAGTAATGTTCACCTTGGTGAAATAGTAGTGTGGTCAGACAATGAGGCAGAATTGCAGAGGGTAAAAAACGACAACAACAAAACTCCCCATGTCAGCAATCCAGTAAGGGAAATTCGAGAATTGTTTGCTGGTTATAAATTAAGACATGTCTCAACCAAGGACAATTCAGCTGACTATTTATCCAGAGGTTTGACTTTAAAGCAATTAGTTAAAACCGAGATGTGGTTTAATGGACCTCAATGGCTAGTTAGTGGTCAGCGGCCCCAACAGAAGTCGCAAGTCATTGTGACCAATGTCACTACCCCTGTTGTGGATTCAGAACCCCCTCGAATTTTAGCTATCAATCCTCATCGTTATTCCATTTTAAGCAAATTACTAAGTTACAGAAATGGTATTTGATTTCATCAACAAGATGGGGATCAAGTATCGATTTCCTAGTTCCATCAAATATTGGGTCAAACAAGCTCAACAAGAGACATGGGAAGGTATATGAACATTTCCCAGAAAGGTTGAGTAAGTCTCTGGGCATCTGGCTTGACTCAGACAACTATAACATTTTGAGATGCGGCGGACATCTGCTTCACGCAGAAATAAATTTAGATACGAAGAATCCTATACTTCTTCCACGTCACCACATCATTAATAAACTCATAGTTTTACATTACCATGAGCATAATACATTGCATGGTGGAGTATCAGATACTCTTACTGAAATCAGACAACGTTTTTGGCTTCCCCAAGGTCGCCAAACTGTCAAATCTTTAATCAAGTCTTGTGTAATCTGCAAGAGATATGATGCTCGAGTGTGTCCTTATCCAGGTCCACCGCCCCTACCTAAGGAGCGAGTCGTCCACCTTCGTCCCTTTGAAACCACAGGTGTCGACTATACAGGAGCACTAATTTTAACAGGCACACCGGACAAGATTCCAGTGAAAGCCTACATTTGCCTTTTCACGTGTGCTACCACACGCGGAGAACATTTAGAAGTCGCTTCTGACATGAGTGCAGAAGCCTTTCTGCAAGCCTTTTGCAGATTTGCTGCACGAAGATCTTGCCCAAAATTAATGATCTCAGATAATGGATCTAACTTCGTGGCAGGAGAAGCTTGCTTACAAGAAATATGGAACCATCCAGAAGTACACTCTGTGCTCAAACAGAGACAATGCTATTGGAAATTTATTCCTCCAAGAGCACCATGGCACGGCGGTTTTTACGAAAGAATGGTGGGAACTGTTAAGAAATGCCTAAGAAAAACCTTACACCGGCAGAAAATGAATCTCTCTGAGTTACAGACCCTTGTCGTGGAAATTGAAGCACGAGTCAACAACAGACCTCTAACCTACTTAACAGAAGATTCCTCCCAAAGAGAACCCCTAAGCCCCTCTCATTTGATTCATGGTGGTCGTCTGAGCCCTCTAATATCTCTAGGAGACAAGGATCCAGCTGACCCTTCGTGCGTCAAAGCAAGTGACTTAGTGGAGAGTTATAGACACCTTTCAGGAGTAATAGAGAAATGGAATGAGGTCTGGACACGTGAATATTTAACTGCTTTAATAGAATATCATTATGGAGCTGCAAGCCCATACAATAAAGTTCAACTTAAACCAGGTGGTCTTGTCCTAGTAGACAGTGATGGACCCAGGTCAGATTGGCCTATAGGTAAAATTGTTGACATCCATCCTGACCGCCATGGTATTTTACAAATTGTTAAAAGTTCAGTGTCGAGGCACTACTACCTTGAAAACACTAGAAAAATTAGTACCTTTAGAGTTAGCAGAACAGGAGTGTTCTACAGATATACCTGTAACCCAAGTTTCAGAGAACAATGATTTTACTCATCCGAGCACAAGACCATCAAGAGTCGCTGCTCAGAACTGCAAGCAGAAACTTAAACAATATTTTGATTCTGTTCAAGAGTAGATAACTTATCATTTAAACTTGAGGTGACCATGCTGATGCAGTGATGAGTTGATGTCCAGTAATTAGTTTCGAGTCATAGTGACCCTGGACAGTGGCCTCACTGTATTGATGAGGTCTCCTTAATCTTAAATGAACCAATTATTCATAATTTATTTTTTGTTAATATCCTTCTGTTTCTTACAAAGGAATTATTAATTAATTTTCAATGTTTATTTACGTCCCCATGTTGACTTAGAGTCATCTACCACAGATTCGGGACATTCGTTAGGTGCGTACTAACCTACTAACCCATGAATATAACTTCAGGATAGAGAAACAGGTGTACGTTAGTACTAATACCTGAACTACGACCCGAGTTTTCTCTCCCCGGAGTTATGTTGGAGATAACCAACAGTTTTATACATCTTTGTATTTTATGCAACCTTTGTATTAACCACAAGTAGTTACTAAAATTAATAACTTGTAGATTTAATCATTATCATGATTTATTTAAACATATTGCCAGATTCTTCCTAGTCAGAGTGACGACGTGAGGAACGACAGGCAGTAACATGAATTATCTGCACATTTAGTTGGATTTATAACAAGAGTCCAGTTTATCATTTCCTTTACTAAAAATAGTTACTTACTAATAAGTTTAATTTCGTAGTATACTACTACTTACTGGAACTCCCTTATTTAGTTTATATTAATCATTCTAGAGGAAATTACTTTGATGTAAATGATTTTACTTTAATTTCCTCGATTAGCTGCACAACTTTAATAAATCAATTTATGTTACACGAAATTCTAATTTATCACAGAAGAATTTGATGTGATATTAATACTCATCACTACCTCTTCCTTCCTTAGTCAATTGCGATATATACATATCCAGTTACGCTCGACATGTCTATCGAGAGCCGCGCATGCGCAATAAGGAAGAGGGGGAAGACGGGATAGCGTCAGACGACACGAGAGAACGAGAGAGCATGACTGCGGATGCCATTGACAGCGTGTAGCAGAGCTACGTTTTGATCCCATTTATTTCGCTCCAACGACCAGTAGAGCGGTGCCACGTTATCTGGCACAATAGCCGTGTCCCAGACTAGCATATGAGCAATTCCAAAGTCAACGCCTTTCAAGCAGCAGCTGTAGGACGAAGAATTGCTCAAGTCTGTGCAACAATTTACCCTATGCAACACGTCGTCGGTGGAGCGTAGCAACTGATAACACCTCACTAGATTTACAGCTAAGTTGTCCCTTTTTTTCTGTAGCAATAACTCTGTAGCTACAGTAGTGATTTCTAAAAAGAGATCAATTATACTAACCCATTGATTTACTGATACTGTTCAACATTTCAGTAGTATATTGAGGAGCATTTACCTCCAATTAATATTATATAATCAACCTTATTTACTTTCATATTTTATTTACTCTGGTGAAGAACCAGCACCAGAATAATGCTAGGGATGTATTAATCTTTTAGCATGTAACCCCCAATTTTGTGTAAGTTAATTTGACTCCATTTATATCAGAAATACAGTTTCACTAAGATCCATAGGACACTAGTTCTAGGGATCAGTTTTTCCATTGCTTTATTTTGTTTTCCACTTTTTATCAAAAAGTGGTGGTCCTTCATAGCTTTCGAAGTGTATATTTAATTATTAGTTATTGGAGTCAGGTTTTCCCCCACAGGTATAGCCCATGAAACTTTTATAAATATGCCTGACCAGATTTGCTTTGAATATTATAAGATTGGAAGCAGATTTAAAGAGAATATGTGATTACTTCTGAAGGTCACTGCCAGTCCTACTAGGGTAGGCCCAAAACCTACCCTAATTAGTAGGGTAGATTAGACAACTAATCTCTAACTGAGTTTGTTAATAGTAATGTACAATTGTTTGAAAAATGGATTCGTTGGGATAAGGCCGAAACTTCGAGGGACTAAAAATCCTTAAAAAACAAAAGGAAGCTCTCAACAAATTGAATGTTTGTATCAGTACTTTAACCGCCCTACATTCTACCTCCCAGGATGAACAAGACCAGCAAAAGTTGCTTGACTCTGTTATTGTTTCGTTCTCAGCCATTCCTGTGGAAAGTGAAGGTGAGTGTAATGATATAGTACATGCTCTCATACAAGACGAATTGAATTATAATCTCAACAAAACTGACATTAATGCTGCCTTCAGAGTAGGCAAAATGAATCCATCAGGACAAAACCAGAGAAAAATTAGCCTCAAGCTAGCTACCCTGTCCATAAAATCTGATCTTGTCCAGTCAGCAGTATCCTCACGAAAGGGGGGATTTACATAAATGAGTGCTTGACTAGAAAAAGACAGAAACTCCTCTACCGCCTGCGTCAAATCCGAAATCAAAACCAAGATGCGATTCGTCAGTGCTTCGTTAGAGATGGCATGATAAAAGTGGGAAAAACTTCTGCAGGTAAAATGTTTACAATTGCTAATGAGGATAACCTCAACATATTCCTCACCCAATGTTGTTTGTCTCACCTTATTATCTCTATCAACGACTCATCTTAATTACCCCCCCCCCACTTTTCAACTTGACATTTAGCGCTTGCTAGGTAACCTAGGTTTCTTTGTTACACTGTTATATTTAAATTAAATTTTAATTTGATTTATATTAGTCCTTTATTGGACTTAATTAATTGTTTATTTTTTATTTTCTTTAGTTCATATTAATTATTGGATCATAACTAAAATATTTCTAGTTAATTTTCATTAAGGTTAAATTTTTCTTATGTCTATTATTCAACTTTTTTTCTTTCCTTTCTTTATTACCTAGGCTGCCTAACCTCTCCATACTTCCTTATTCCATTGTATCCTTGGCTTTGTCTGTGTCTGCAAGAGCAAATTATTACTTCCAGTGTACCTGAGAGTACCTGAAAGCAATCTCTCTCATTTTTTTATTTTGTTTCGTAAAGTTTTGCATATATTTTTTTCTCTCTCATATTTAGATCTTTTCATAACTGTCTCTTGCCTTTTTTTCCTACAACCAGCTCTCTTATGCAAACGAGTTTAGACGCAGAACTAAACCTCTTATCTTCTATCTATGACAATCATCACTTTAATTATCAAAATTACGGATATTATACAGCACATGATGTAAACAATATATTAACACATAATCACAATGTCTCTGTAATTAACTTGAATGTAAGATCTGTAAGCAAACATTTTGATGATGTTTGTGCCTTGATTCAAACTGTTGGCAATAAATTCTCCTTTGTTATATTTACTGAAACGTGGTTAAAAGAGGATACTACTTAACTCTTTAACAAGCAAAACTACTCAACAATTCACAACTGTCGGCCAATTTAGAGGGGTGGTGGTACTGCTCTTTACTACCACCAAGAACTGACATGCTTAAAAGTAAGTAAGTAATTATCAAAAGAAGGCACCAAACCGGGAAGGCTATGTAGCACCATCAAATACGCAAAATAATCAGAGGGCGCTAAATATCACCAAGGATGCCAATACGAGAACAAAAACGCATAAGGCGAACGATATCAAAAGTATCCGAGTCACCAAGAATTCTATCGAGGGACAGGTGACCGCGAGGGGCGGTCGGAAAGCAAGACACACGCTCGTCCTGGAAGTCAGGACATTCAAGAAGGACATGCACGACCGTAAGAGGGACAATGCAACTAGGACAATAAGGAGCAGGGCGGCGCTCCATCAAGTGACCATGGGTTAAGCGAGTATGGCCAATACGCAACCTCGCTAGAGCTGTTTCCCACCGCCGGTTACGGTGGAAGGAGGACGGCCACGAGGAAACACAACATTTAAGAGTACGTAGCTTGTTACCAGTAACAGACAACCAAGAAGCCTGCCAACGGGTAAGGACTGAGGAATGGATAACCGGGTAATAGTCGGAATACGGAATGCCTTTACGAGAGATGGGACAAGAGCGGACAGCTTCCTTAGCGGCAGCATCCGCACGCTCATTTAAAGACACGCCAATATGGCTGGGAACCCAACAAAACTCAACCGACTTAAATTTACTGTGAACGAGAAACAGCCAATGCTGGATCTCGACAACTACCGGATGAACTGGATTAAAGCACCCGAGAGCCATGAGGGCACTACGAGAGTCAACAACAACCACAAAGGAAGACTGACAACGAGAAAGCAGGAGACGAAGAGCATAGAGAATAGCATAAAGTTCCGCTGTAAAGATGCTAGTCTCCGGAGGCAAGCGACACATATAAGTGCGATCAGGAAAAACAACAGAGTAGCCAACACCGTCCGCTGACTTAGACCCATCGGTGAAGACAGAAACGGAGCGGGAGTGAGAAGAAAAGTGCTCGAGGAAAAGGCGTTTTAGAACTGTAGGAGGGGTAAAAGCTTTAGTGATACGAGTCAAGGATGTACAAAACCGCGGAAGAGGGACCCTCCACGGGGGCAAAGAAGGAACAACACGAGGAGAAACATCAGAAATACGAACGGAAAGAGAATCCTGCAGGCGAGATAACCGGACAGAAAGAGGGAGGTGGTGAAGAGGAACAGGAACCGCAGGAGGGGTAAAAGTTAAAGCACGACAGAGACGAGAGGAAGGATGTTGCAAGGACCGCGCAAGATAGCGAAGACAGTAGCGATCACGGCGGTCCTGGAGAGACAGGAAGCCAGTGTCAACATACAAGCTAAGGACGGGAGTCGAACGAAAGGCACCAGAACTGAGGCGCAACCCAGTATGGTGCAAAGCATCAAGACGGCGAAGAGTAGAAGGAGAAGCAGACGAGTAAGCAGGGCAACCATAATCGAGTTTAGACAGGACGAGAGAGGAATGTAAAGCAAGGAGAGTGCGCCTATCTGCCCCCCAAGAAGTATGGGACAAGACCCGAAGGAGGGTAAGGGACTTAGAGCACTCAACACGGAGGTAAGAGATATGGGGAGACCAAGACAAACGAGTGTCAAGGAATAACCCCAAAAGCTTCGCGGAATCTTTGTATTCAAGGGGATGACCATAAAGTGACAAAGAGGGACGAAGAACAACCCGTTTCCGCGTAAAAGTCATGGCACAAGTCTTAGAAGTAGAGAACTTGAAGCCATGACCTGTGGCCCAAGACGACACGGCATCAATCGCAAGTTGAAGCCGGCGTTGAAGGAGAGGCGAATCATCACCCTGACAACAAAGGGTAAGATCATCGACATAGAGAGCGGAGAAGACACCAGAAGGAAGAGAGGAAAGAAGACCATTGAGGGCAACCAGAAAAAGAGTAGTGCTCAGAACACTACCCTGGGGCACACCTTCGTATTGCTGAAAAGAGGGAGAGAGAGCGGTACCAAGGCGCACCCGAAAGGAACGACGAGAGAGGAAGCTGCGGAGAAAGAGAGGGAGATGACCACGAAGGCCAAAAGAATGAAGTTGAGATAGGATATGATAACGCCAAGTGGTGTCGTAAGCCTTTTCTAGGTCAAAAAGGACGGCAACAACGGAGGTCTTCGCAGCAAAAGCAGTACGTACATAGACCTCCAAGTTCACCAGGACATCTGTCGTGCTGCGGCACTTGCGGAAACCAAATTGAGAAGGGGAGAGGAGGTGATGGTGTTCCAGGAACCACATCAGACGAACGTTAACCATACGTTCAAAGAGTTTGCAGACACAACTTGTGAGAGCAATAGGGCGAAAGTCCTTAGGGGAAGTACCCAGAGACCCCGGTTTGCGAACAGGGAGGACAACGGCATCGAGCCAGTCCTCAGGGACTGACGACGACTCCCAGATCCGATTATACAGACTCAGTAAATACTGAGACGTGCTCGGAGGGAGATGGCGAAGCATCTCATAATGAATACCATCGGAGCCCGCCGCCGTAGAACCGCAGAGGGCCAGGGCAGAACGAAGTTCAGAGAGAGAGAAGGGATCATTATAGGGAAGCTGAAGATGAGTGCAGAAATCTAAAGGACGAGACTCAAGGACAGGTTTACGAAGAAGGAAAGATTGGGGAAGATGAAGACCAGAGCTAACAGAAGAAAAGTGGGAACCCAGTTCGGAAGCGACCTGCAACGGGTCCGCCACAAGAGTATCATGGAGGTGAAGGACCGGTGAAACATCGGGAACGAACTTACCCGCTATCTTGCGGATACGCTTCCAGATCTGGGCCAGAGGGGTTTCGGACGTAATTGTCGAGACATAAGATGCCCAACATTCACGTTTAGCCGTACGGATGGCCCTACGGGCCACCGCACTCGCTTTCCGAAAGAAAAGAAAAGAATCGGTCGTCTGCCTACGGCGGTGCTTCTTCCAGGCTGCACGCTTACAGCGGACAGCCCGAGCACAGTCCGCATTCCACCAGGGAACGCACTTCCGTGGACCCCGAGAGGAAGAGCGAGGAATAGAGCGGAGGGCAGCGTCGAAGACAGTGTCATGAAAAAGGAGGAGAGCGCGAGAGAGGGGCAGAAGGGAGAGGTCAGAGAGAGTAGCACTGAGGGAAAATAGGGTCCAGTCCGCCTTAGCAAACTGCCACCTAGGGAAAGAGAGGGAAGGGCGAAAAGAGAAAAAGGAAACAAGGATGGGGAAATGATCACTTCCATGGAGGTCATCAAGAACCTGCCATGTGAAATCTAAGTAAAGAGAAGAAGAGCAGAGAGAAAGATCAAGACAAGAAAGGGTGCGAGTTCGAGAGTCCAAATGAGTGGGCTCACCAGAATTCAGAAGAGACAGGGAAGAAGAGAGGAGAAACGGCTCAAGGAGGCGACCCCGGGTATTCGTCAGAACGTCACCCCAAAGAGAATGACGACAATTGAAGTCACCCAGCAGGAGCACAGGCTCCGGCAAGGAGTCTAGGAGGTGTTTCAAATCAGGAAGAGAGAGCGGGACACTCGGGGGGAGATAAATGGAACAAACTGTGTACCATTTCCCCACAAAGATACGAGCAGCAGAACAATGGAGAGGCGAAGGAAAAAGTAAAGGAACAAAGGGAACATCAGCCCGAATCAAGAGAGCAGAAGAATTAGAAGCCCCAGAAATGGCTGGGGGGGGGGGAGAGAAAGGAATAGCCACGAAAACGACCAGGACGAGCACCAAGCATCGGCTCCTGGAGACAGACACAAAGGGGCGAAAACCGCGAAACCAGAAGTTGGAGTTCGAGGAAATTGGCGTAATAACCTCGAACGTTCCATTGAAGAATGGACAACGACGAGAAGAGAAAGGACAAAAACAGAGAACAAGGAAGAAACAAAGGCGAAAGACCAACAGAGCACGTTAAAGAATATCAGGGTCGGGATCAGGGTCAGCAAAGTCAGGGTTAGGGGGCATGGGTAAACTGAGCAAAGACGGAGGGAAGGAAACGGGAGAACAGATCAGAGGTGGGCGGGCAGGGTCCGGAGGAGGAGGAGGAGGAGACAACGGAGAGGAGCAGTCAAGGACAGCAGCAGGAAGAGGGGGAGTAGAAAGAGAGGAGCGCACCCCAGCAAGAGCAGCAACCGAAAGGGAAGCAGGGGCCAAAGAAACCTCCATAGCAGGAACAGGGGGTGCAAGCACTGAAACGGGAGGGGAAGGAGCAACAGAGCCAGAAGGAGGAGCTGAGGAAGAAAGCGAAGCCTTCTTACCCGCCGGGGAAGAGGAAGGAGAGGAGCCAGGCTTACGCTTCTGACTTAAAGAGACCGGTGTCCCAGCAACTACGTACCGGGCAACTGATTCCAGTGTCTCAACAGGAGAAGCCGAACGAGAGCACACACGACGGCCGTTAGGAGAGCGATGGACATCCGCCCGCACCGACAGGCGGCGGGGAGAGCCGATAGATGGAGGAAGAGGATGGGAAGGAGGATCGGAGGGGGACGAGGAAGGAGACACAGAAGACACGACAGACCGGGTAGAAGGAAGGGGAACCCCAGACAGAGGACCAGGAGGAGGATCCTTCGGGAGAGAACCCAAAGGGACAGAGGAGGGGGCAGTGGGCGCATCAGGGTCCAAGGCCTGGAAACGGTTGTGAGTCTGAGGAAGGCGGGAAGGACGAGGAGAGGAAGAGCGCAACACGCGAGCATAAGAGATATTAGCATAAGGCGGGAGCCGGCGAACCTGGCGCCTCGCCTCAGGAAAAGATAAACGCTCCCGGTGCTTCAAGTTGAGGACGGCTGCCTCAAGCTTGTAATGGACACACGCACGGGAGAAGGTAGGATGGGCCTCACCGCAGTTGAGGCAACGAGCCTGGGGAGAAGCGCACTCCGACTTAGAGTGACCTTCGCCACCACACAAAGGACAGAGAGAGACAGTCCCGGAGCAGCGGAGGGCACCATGCCCAAACCTCCAGCACTTGTTGCAGAGCCGAGGAGAAGGAATGTACTCCTGGACAGAGCACCTGGCACCAGCAAGAATGACAGAGGGTGGAAGGGTCCTACCATCAAAGGTAATCTTCACAACCCGGAGGGGTTGTACGGCGACTACCACGAGGGGGACGAGTAAACGTGTCCACCTGGAGAATAGAATGGCCCTGGGCAGCGAGGATATGTCGAATATCGTCGTGGCAGTCGCGTAGGTCCCGAACACCGGTCGCAACATGGGGCGGGAGCAAAATAGTGCCAACACTGGCATTCAACTGAACGTTCTTCGAGACCCGAACGGGGGTCTCGCCAAGGCAGGATAAGGCAGCCAAGCGGGAAGCAGCATCCTGAGAAGGAGCAGCAACGACACGTGTACCGAGACGAGTGGGGTTGAAAGTAATGGAGGCATCCACGGAATCAATGAGATGTCGATGGAGGGAGAAATCGTCAGGAGGCGCAGAATCAAGAGGGAGGAGATCAAAATATTTGGCCCACGAAGCGGGACCAAACAAGGCTTGATAGGTAGCTGAACTGGAAGGAATCGAGCGAGGGCGGCCGTGACGAAGACGGCGGTGAGAACCCCCAGAGAGAGAGGGGTTAAAAGTTAGGCGCAGTAGTTACAACTAGAGAAGGAGCCACGCCAGGGGACGAGGTAGTCACCACTGGGGGCTTGGGGCTCGACCCAACCACAGAGGAGGGAGGGGAGCCAGAGGAAGGAGTCAGAGAGGCCAAAGGAGGAGCAAGGTCGGGGCCCAATGCAGCGGAGGCTACAGAGCCCGGTCTTCCAATACGGACCGACTCGGGGGCTTGGTCGCCCACCCCACGAGCTTGAGAAGGTAAACCAGAAGAAGCCGAAGCAGGGGTAATCATCTTGACGAAAGAAAGAATTCACTCACGAATGTGCCCCCACACCCACCATGGAGCCACAATTAGAGGCAGGACACCCAACAAGAAGCTATCGCCGATCTTGTCGGGGCCTCCTAGGGGTGCGTCGCGAGTATACGCCCCACAAACGCCACCTTAAGAAACCGACAGTCCGTCGAGATCGGGTTCAGTGACGAAGTGGGGATTGACAATAAAAGGTTCCCCTCGCTCTCGACGTCGGGTACTGCAGTTCTACGGGTGCATGAGTATGCCTCCTCAAGCACCCGGGCGTCAAAATAGAAGAAGTCCAAGGGAAGAACCAGAACGAGCAAAAGGTCGGTAGGAAACGGCAAGCAGATAGGAGAAGAGGGGGGAGAAAAACGAAACAGAAGGAAAAGGAAAAGATGCCCAGCAGAATTGGAGAGGACGGCAGCAGGAGCACAAGGCTAGAAAAGGACAGAGGACCGTCCCAAGGAGCATCACACTCCGGCAGCCGCCCACTAAGCCCCCACACGGCGACAACGAGCTGAGCGGGGAGGGGGGACATGCTTAAAAGTAATTAGAACTAGAGACTCCTGTGGAGAGAATATCTTTGCCTGCTTCAGAGTCAAGGGTGCCGAGGCTGTCCTGACTGTGGGAGCAGTCTACAGAATTCCTAACACTGATGTGTCTAAATTCAACTCTAACTTTAGAAATTTAATACTAGACTGAACAAAAACCATTCAATTGTTTCAGGGGATTTTAATATTGACCTCGGCGAGCCTGATAACCCTCCTGCTGCTAGTTTCCTCAACTGTATGAATTCCTGATTCCTCATACCCTTAATCACCAAACCTATTAGGATCACTGATAGTACTGCCTCTGCTCTTGACCACATTTGGACTAACATAACCTCTCCACGTACTTCAGGGATAATCATTGAGAGGACCACAGACCATTACCCCACATTTCTCCTAACCAACAATAATTAGCCACCTCTAGATACTAGGAAGATAAGCTTTAGGCTGCACAATGAAACTTCTATAAGCAACTTTATTGCTGCTGCTGCTGCTAATATCAACTGGGAGACTGAATTAGGTAACATAGTGAGCATCAACCTAGCAGTGCAAACATTTCTTCAAAAAAATCTGAGCCTTTATAACTCCCACTGTCCAATGCTAACGAAACAAGTCACAAATAAAAAGTTAAACACTCCATGGCTTACAATGGGTATACTTAAATCTATTAATAAAAAACATGACCTTAAGAAGAAGTATACGTTAGGATTCGTCTCCAAAGAATTTTCAAAGATTTATTCATTAGTGCTGTCTAAAATAATTAGAAGAGGCAAAATAAAAATACTACGAAGATAAATTTACCCAAATTAAGGGCAACATTAAGAAAACATGGAGCAATCTTTCCCATATATTAGGATCAAAAAAGATTTTGAATAATAAACCAATACTTCTATCCAATGACGTCGGTGTGCTTTCAGCCTCTGATACTGCTATTGAATTCAATAGGTTCTTCTCATCCACTGGGTCATCCCTTGCTCCTGATATTTCATCCTCCCTAACTAATATTAAAGACTACCTTACAGGTAACTATCCAGAGTCTATGTACCTAACTCCCGCTAATTCCACTGAAGTTAATGAGATAATCCTTTCCCTTAAAACTAAGTCAAGTATCCTTGATGAGATACCATCTATAATTTACAAAAAAGCCTCCAGATTTCTAGCTCCTGCCATTGCATTGCTCTTCAACAAATCACATGAACCCCAAACCTTCCCAGATGTTCCAAAAAAGCGAGAGTAACCCCTAGTCCATAAATGCGTAATCTCAATGATGTCAACAATTTCAGACCTATATCAATTCTGCCAACCTTATCAAGAATATTTGAAAAGCCAATCTACAAGCAGCTTTACTCTTTTCTAGCCAAACACAATATACTTAGCTCTTGCCAATATGGTTTCAGACCCCAAAACAGTACTAACCATGCACTGATTAGTATGATTAACCTGATACATGCAGCTCTTGATAAAAAAGACTTCCCTGTTGGGTTATTTGTGGACTTGCAAAAGGCTTTGACTCTGTCAACCACCAAAACCTTCTTAAATTACATCATTATGAAGTCAGAT
This sequence comes from Procambarus clarkii, assembly GCF_040958095.1. NCBI lineage: Eukaryota > Metazoa > Arthropoda > Malacostraca > Decapoda > Cambaridae > Procambarus > Procambarus clarkii. Next base: position 4,069,470 of record NC_091167.1, on the reverse strand, counting down.
GTCACTCCCTCCAATACCTTCAGTCTTACCTTAATGACAGGTAAGACTTAAAGACTTAAATTATAAACAGTGCTCCAGTATGTTTCTGTGAATAATTTCATTTTTCCTACCCTACCCTGTTACGACCCTCTCGGGACGCAACGGGGTCCTTACTCTGATGTTGTTAGAGGAAGATATATATATCCGTTCCCGAGCCAGTAGTGGCTATCAAGGGATGAGATCCGTGACGCAAGTAACGTAAAGGGAGTAGGGAAAGAAAGCTAAGAACTTAATATTATAATTACCATCACCGTTTAAATATATAAAATAAAAGAGTGCACAAAGGGGAGGGGTATTAACACTTTACAAGGGGATTAATCCTCAATCGATGTCTTCTACTGAAGACGCTGGTGCCATAACTCTCGGTGCCTTCTTCGTGGCCTCACGACGTGTCCTCTGAGAATGCCGAGCCTACCCAGGCCACAGGTCAGCCAAAACACAGGTCCACTGGGGGCACCGCCGTGGAGGCCGTCAACCACACGTCCAGCTGGTCTGCTGGCAGGTACTGAGCCACCAAGGCTGGTACGGCCACTCCACGAACGATATCAGGGGTACTCCCTAGACAGGAGTCTCGTGTGATATCGCAAATCACCCTCCTGTCCTCAATACCCCAGTGGATGATCGTCTCCAACAGTCGGTCCCGGGTAAATCCTTTCACTGCCACTCCACTGGCAGGCTCACACACCACAGTGTTCTTCCGGGAGGACGACGTCACAACAGCTGCAGCAAACTTCACAGTATGGAGACTGGCTGCCTCGGGTAGACTGACTCAACCTTCAACACAGCGGTCCCAGGTCGACTCTGTAAGCAGACACGTCATCAATAACCGGGACACTAATACACCACACTTACGGGCTCGGGCACAAACACCTGACGTATCCAGTCCATAGGTGGCGCTGTCGTCGGAGCACCACCTCACCAGAGGTCAGGAGCGGCGGTGTTGAGCGCGGAACCAGACTGGAAACTGGTCCTCGAGGCCAGTACACGCTGTCCTCACCAGGTGTCGTCGTCCGTTTGGCGGGGGTTTCGGGAGCTGACTCACAGATGGCGTGGTTGTCACTGCTCCAGGCTCGGACGCTGGATCCGGGTTCGTAACACCTCCCCACCAAAAAGAATTTGGTTTGGGGTTCTATAAAAAGAAACACAAACCAAATTAGTACGACGACACAACTCCAAATGGACACACATGCTTTATAATCTGGGATGGCGAGGCTGTCTCGTCTACTGAATTGTACTAAAGAAAATCCCTGACACAAAGGGACCTTGAAAATGGCAGGCGATGACCTGCCTGACATAATCTTCCACACCTCCTCTGCGATGGCAAACAGGGACATCATCTCACACCTCTCGAGTAAGGATTGGTTTCGACACGATTTGGGGTGACTCGACACTTCCTTATGTCGTGGCACCGATGATGGCTGACCACAGACGGCATTTCTAGTGCCGGTCCGATGGTCCTTCAGGGAGACAGGAACCTGGAATACAGGGGTCTGATAATTCAGAGTGATAGCGACAGCGGGTAAAACAGTACTTACAGCATACTCTACTAGGTCCACACCTAGTCCCAACGGGGCTGTTCGTACGTCGCAGGTGGCATTCGCTCTGCCACCGTCAGGTCGACCAACGTTCCGCATAACGCTGTGTTGAGGCTCAGCTGTCACGCGGGGGGTGTCAACCTGTCGGAAACAGTCACTCATATTATCACATATTGTACCTCCTTAATCATCTATTACCTCCCAGGTCCCTTCTTCAACTGCAACACTTGCAGTACAAATCTCCAATCCCTGGGACCTCTTCACGATGTTCATGGGAGCCATCATTCGTCGGGTCGTCCACCGGTCCTCACTGAGAGCACAAACAAGAACACATACGAGAATCAAACAAAATACCGATAGGAAACATTTGGTAAGTCGAGGGATAAGTTTCCTGAGCTTGTAATGTCCATAGCCGGCACCATCCACTAGCCTGGCTTGGACAGAAGAGGGCACTAGACCTTTTGAACACACCTCACATACCTCTGATGTCTGGGGAATCTCTGGCTGGTCCACTACACGCTGTAACTTGCCATACCGCAAGCACACCTCAGCCTTCGCTCCAGACTCGTTGGTATCCGTGGGTGTCTGCACACAAGGCCTCTCTTCTTGCTCAGGTACCTCTGCCTTCTTAACCTCATGTTCCTTGTCGAGAGAATTAGGAGACTTTGCTAGAATATCGTCGATCTGCGGGTGAGAGGACAAATTAAATATGTTTAAATCCGGGTCTGTCTTTACCTGGACATTACCATTGCCTGTTACCTCAGACCGTGCTGTTCCGGTAGACTCGTCCGCAACCTTGGGATGATTGATGCTCCAATCTGTCACCAAGTCGTTGGCTAGTACCACGTCAATCCCAGCCACAGGGAGGGTATCGACTACTGCCAACGCACATGTGCCGCTGAAATAAGGCGAGTCGAGATGTACTGGCACTAAGGGGGCGATGTACTGCGTCCTTGGAAACCCAACCAGGACAACCTCTTGTCTCCCATCCACACTTACTCCCTCGGGTACCGAGCTCTTCATGATCAGGGACTGGGCTGCTCCACTATCTCTGAGCACTACTACAGATCTACCAGTATGATCACCCGATACATACCCGCCTGAAGTGTGAGGGGAAAACAATCTGGGTTCTTCCTGCGTCGTCGTCGACTGGCTTCCTGCTGGTGATGTTCCACAGCTCATCAACATCACCTCCCTTCGTGCGCTGCCACCTCTTCTGCCTCGGCACCTAGCAGCTATATGCCCTTTCTGCCCACAAGTCCAGCACACCATATTCCTCCTCGGGCTCCGGTGTTTCGGACTGCTAGGACTTGTTCTTCGAGGGCTACTTGGGGGCGTCTTCTTAGCGCTTTGTGGGACGGGTCTTTCCTCTTCGTCATTTGGTCTGTCGAACCGGCGCTGGTAATTCCTTGGGACGTACTTAGCAGACGGCCTATGAGTCAGGATGTACTCTTCAGCCATGGTGGCTGCTGCACTCAAGGTCTCTACCTGCTGTTCCTCTAAGTACGTCTTGAGGTCTCCAGACAAACAATCCTTGAAGTCCTCGAGCAGAATCAGCTGCTCGAGGTCTTCCTTGGTCTCCACCTTCCGAGAGGCACACCATTCTTGAAAAAGTCGCTCCTTGATGGTGGCGAATTCGGTGAAAGTGTGCTCTGAGGTCTTCTTCAGGTTTCTGAACTTTTGCCTATATGCCTCAGGTACCAATTGGTACGCCATGAGCACCACTTTCTTCACCATATCGTAATCGCCGGAGTCGTCAAGGGATAACGTAGAGTAGGCGATTTGGGCCTTCCCAGTCAAGACTGACTGTATCATGATGGCCCAATTCTCCCTTGGCCACTCCAAAGAGGCAGCGACTTTCTCGAAGGCTGCGAAGAACTTCGAAACTTCTCTCTCGTTGAATTTGGGGACCATTTTTATATTCCTTACCGGATCGAAACCGCTTACTCCAGTTTGTCTCTGTCCAGCGCCTAGTCGTAATACTTCTAGTTCATGTTGTCTCTGTCTTTCTTTTTCTTCTCTTTCTCGTTCTTCTCTCTCTCTTTCTCGTTCTTCTCTCTCTTTCTCGTTCTTCTCTCTCTCTTTCTCGTTCTTCTCTCTCTCGTCTCTCTTCTCTTTCTCGTTTTTCTCTCTCTCTTTCTCGTTCTTCTCTCTCTCGTCTCTCTTCTCTCTCTCGTCTCTCTTCTCTTTCTCGTTCTTCTCTCTCTCTTTCTCGTTCTTCTCTTTCTTCTCTTTCTAATTCTAAACGCCTCATTGCCAATTCTTTATCTTTCAATTCTCGTTCTAATTCTAACTTTTTCCACTCTATCTCGCGATTGATCTCTAGGGCGCGCATTTTGACTGTTAGGAAGCTGATATTAAGCTCACCTGCATCACTGTCAACGTCGCTGCCCTTATTTTCCTTTTCCGTGGAAGCTATCTCCTCACCTTCCCTTGTACTAGGAGTCTCGCCTTCCTGTTTCTCTTCTGCCTTCAGGTGCCGGTGAACCTTGGACAAGATCTCCACACGGGAATCACTGGCACGGATCTTGATCTCCAGGTAGGCGCTCACTAGTACTAGCTCTGGTTTGCTCAGATATTTTAATCTGGCAAGACAGTCCTCTCTGTTCAGGAAAGCCTGGACATCGTCCAGATCATCGATGGTAGCTTTGTCTGCCATTGTCACAGATGGAACACTTAGCACTTAACACACTGCTTACACGTTAGCACTTAACACACCGAGCACTGTTCTATGCCAATATTGCACTTTATCGCACCAAACACTGCACTTGCCAATATTGCACGTAATCACTTCGGGCACCGCACTACCCAATATTGCACTGAATCCAAGCGAACACTTCGCTCTACAATATTGCACTGAATCACTAAGTACTAGTCAATATTGCACTTAATCGCTTAATCACAGCGAGCACCGCACTGCACAATATCGCACTTAGTCACTGAGCACCGCACAGGACGTATAACGTCACAATCGTCACACACAGGGGGAATTATTTACAGGGATTACGCCACTTCACCACCCCTGTCAAACATACTTAACAAGGGGACGGATCCCGCTGGGGATGCCAATTATGTTACGACCCTCTCGGGACGCAACGGGGTCCTTACTCTGATGTTGTTAGAGGAAGATATATATATCCATTCCCGAGCCAGTAGTGGCTATCAAGGGATGAGATCCGTGACGCAAGTAACGTAAAGGGAGTAGGGAAAGAAAGCTAAGAACTTAATATTATAATTACCATCACCGTTTAAATATATAAAATAAAAGAGTGCACAAAGGGGAGGGGTATTAACACTTTACAAGGGGATTAATCCTCAATCGATGTCTTCTACTGAAGACACTGGTGCCATAACTCTCGGTGCCTTCTTCGTGGCCTCACGACATGTCCTCTGAGAATGCCGAGCCTACCCAGGCCACAGGTCAGCCAAAACACAGGTCCACTGGGGGCACCGCCGTGGAGGCCGTCAACCACACGTCCAGCTGGTCTGCTGGCAGGTACTGAGCCACCAAGGCTGGTACGGCCACTCCACGAACGATATCAGGGGTACTCCCTAGACAGGAGTCTCGTGTGATATCGCAAATCACCCTCCTGTCCTCAATACCCCAGTGGATGATCGTCTCCAACAGTCGGTCCCGGGTAAATCCTTTCACTGCCACTCCACTGGCAGGCTCACACACCACAGTGTTCTTCCGGGAGGACGACGTCACAACAGCTGCAGCAAACTTCACAGTATGGAGACTGGCTGCCTCGGGTAGACTGACTCAACCTTCAACACAGCGGTCCCAGGTCGACTCTGTAAGCAGACACGTCATCAATAACCGGGACACTAATACACCACACTTACGGGCTCGGGCACAAACACCTGACGTATCCAGTCCATAGGTGGCGCTGTCGTCGGAGCACCACCTCACCAGAGGTCAGGAGCGGCGGTGTTGAGCGCGGAACCAGACTGGAAACTGGTCCTCGAGGCCAGTACACGCTGTCCTCACCAGGTGTCGTCGTCCGTTTGGCGGGGGTTTCGGGAGCTGACTCACAGATGGCGTGGTTGTCACTGCTCCAGGCTCGGACGCTGGATCCGGGTTCGTAACATACCCCTAAACATTGGTTTTCCTCAGGGCACCATACTTGGCCCTCTTCTCTTTCTCATCTACATTAATGACCTTCCAAATGCCTCTCAACACCTCAAACCAATATTATTCGCAGATGACACAACATTCATTTTATCCAGTCCTGAACCTCTTGCTAAAAATGTCACAGTGAATAATGAACTAAATAAAGTCCATCTTTAGCTAACTGCTAACAAACTCACCCTTAACATTGACAAAACTTACTATATTTTGTTTGGTAATTAATCTTCAAGTCAAATTAACCTAGGAATAAACAATATCCAATTTAGTAACAAAGTTGATGGTAAAGTCCTTAGTGTCCTTATCGATAACAAGCTGAATTTCCAGGGACTCATTCTAAATTTATCAAAAAAAGATTCTAAAACTGTTGGCATTCTTTCTAAGATCAGATATTTTGTACCTCGCCCTGCACTGGTGATGCTCTATTACTCTCTCATCTATCCTTATCTCATCTATGGTATTTGTGCTTGGGGATTCTCCTATCCAAAATCATTTACATCCTCTAATTACTCAACACAAAGCTGCTATTAGAACAATATCTAACTCTGGCCCCCTGACAGCACTCGGTACCCTTACTCAAATCTCTGAAAATGTTAGATGTTAAGTCACTGCACATCCTCTCATATTTACTCTATATATTTAAAACTCTGAACTGTAATGTCAATCATGTCCTTCAAAGCTTCCTATAAGGTTGTAACAGAACCCATGGGCACCACACCAGAAACAAATACCTATTTGATATTCCAAGAGTTCGACTTAAACTAGAAATGCTCTACAAATCAAGGGACCCAGAATGTGGAATGACCTTCCCAATCATGTCAAAGGCTGTACGTCTCTCAACAAGTTTAAGAGTTGAACTAAGTACTACCTAATTAACTCCATGTAACCTACCTTACCCCCTAAATGTCAACCAATGTCTTGCTATTCTAAACAGTGCTGTTTGTTAACCAACTTGTGCAATTGCTGATTTCTACCATGTCCCCCCCCCCTCTTTTTTTTCTTTTTTTAATTCCTTTTTTCAACACAATTTATACTTTACTGCCAATTACTATTAAGTTTAGTCTAAGTGTTTTACCCCCACATCTTGCATGAAACACTATGCATATTAGTGGCTTTAGGTATTGTATGTACTAGCTCTATCTATAAATCCACCATTATGTTTGTAACTCTGCATCTATGTACGTACTTTTCCTGAACAAAACATTATTTTTATTATTATAATTATTATTATACAAAACTTAATTTTAGTAGAGGGTTTTACGTAAATATGTCAGAACCGGTGGCGTGGTACTTAATAGAGGGGAATGAGGTAAATACTAAACTTGTTGATTTCACCAAACTGGCAGAAAACTACCAGTTGGTGTGCAAAATGGCCATTAAATTTTCTTTATTCCCCCATGTTAATAAATCTTATGCCCACCGCCAGTCCAGATCAGTCTAACATAATCTCATGAATGTTATGTCATTTTTGACTACGGGGAAAATTTTGGGTAAAGATGGTCCTTCCTAGAAGGAAGTGGTGATCCTCAGAGACCCCGTTGCCCCCCGGACCTTGATTTTAGAGAGTGCCGTGCAAAATGCCTGTGCTCTTGATAATGCAGAGAAAATACCAGTCAAGGGTGTCACCAGTGATACACAACCAGTTCCCATCCAAAAGGTAACCCTGGAAATTTATTTCCACAAGGGTATTTGTACTGTCGGAGTCAGCTCTTACTTGCCCTTCCCTAATGTTATATTGAGGAATAATTTAGCAGAGAGCCGGGTATGGGGTTCTAGACTGCTGATTATGCTGCTTGTCCCTACGGTTTCTCCCTGGAGCCATCTGCCGCAGAGGATGGCTGTGCGGCGGATGACTGTTCATTTGATGTGATACATCAAATAAACAAATCCACCAAGGCCGTGATGAGGACCCTGGATGTAAGTTCGAACCCTCATCACGACCCTTGTAGATTTGTTCGTTTGATGTATCATGCTATTGTGATTTCTGTGAGAATTGAAATAAGGGCGAAGAGGTAGAGAAGAGAGGCTTGTTGACAGAGCCTGGGTGCATAGGAGAATTGTGAAAAACCTCGGTTTGTGTCTCAAAGATGCTGCGTGATCCGTGGGAGAGCAGTAGCACTCCCAGTTGCAATTATTTTAACCGTGTCGTGGCGCAATCGGCTAAGGTGCATCTGGGATCATCCTGGATCTAAGTTCGAACCCTCATCACGACCCTTGTGGATTTGTTCAGGAGAGAACAGAGTTCTCCCTAGAGAAATGATTAGGAGGAAGTAAACCAGTTAGTGCTGCCTACTGTTTACCAAGAGAATTTGCTGACAGCTGCTTATGATGATCCAATGGGAGGATATCAGAGGGTGAATGTCACCTATAGTAAAATGTGTATTTATTTTTAATGACCCAAACTGAAAAGCGACATGGCCAAATTTTTGCATTATTATGTAACGCGTCAAATCATTGGGAAACCAAACTAGACACCACCCAAGGTTCCTCTAAAGCCTCTTATAATGTCTAAGGAACCATTTTATCATGTTGTGATGGTACTGTGTTGGACCATTTCCTAGAACTAAGGCTAGTAATATTGTCATGTTCATAGCAAACGGCACCTGACATTTGTATACGCTGTGTTTAATATGCCAGAATGTAGGTAATGAACAGGGAGCATACAGGACATCCGCCACGTTTGGACGCTGCTAGTCATATATCATTATAAGTATTAAAGTCAGTAACCAAGCAACAAAATGGCTTACATCAACCCTACAACCAAGACTTCCACAGCAACACAGAACACCACACTGACAACAAGGATGAATAGTGAACGCAGGTATTCATCAAGCTCAAAACACAAGGGGAGAAACATACTGTCTCGCCCAGGCTGTCTGTGAGCACCATACCAATGCTGTGTGCTAACAATGCTATGTGCTAACTAAAGCTGTGTGCTGACTAAAACTTTGTGCTAGCTGAAGCTGTGTGCTAACTGAAGTTTTGAGCTAAGTGAAGCTTTGTGCTGACAAGCTTTGTGCTGAGGATCCTGTAGGCTATCTACCGAAGCTGTGTAAAAAACTACGCTCTGCGCAACTCAAGTCTTCATGCCGTGAACTGTTTGCTGTGTTGACAATGCTGAAAACGTCTTAAACAACATTGCTGTGCCAACTGTTGTGCCATCTGTTGTGCCAACTGCTGTGCAGCTGTGAGTTGGAACAACACAACATGTACACAAGGCTAGGTAAGAGGTCAGTTGCTGCTGTCTTGCACTGTTGTGAACTTTTGCATTAAAATGTTTGTGTGCTTTGCCAAATTATAGTATTTACAGGGAATTCTTAACTAACATACACAGTGCAGTAAGTGTTTAGTATTCTGAGGAACAGTGAAGTTATAAGTTTATATTTATACAGTAATAATGCCAAATATAGCTCAGTTTCCTGCATATGATCCTGACTGTGACTTGACAAACCTGTCACAGAGGTGGACCAAATGACTTAAAAGGTTTGAAAATTTGTTAATAGTTTCCGACATCAAAAGTGGTAAACGAAAACATGGCTTTCTACTTCATTATCTAGGTGATCGAGTTTGTGACATCTTTGACACATTGAGAGACACTGGTGGTGACAAAAATTATGACACTGCCAAATCCAAATTAACTGAACATTTCAAACCTAGACAAAACACTGCTGTGGAAATTATGCATATCAGGAGAGCCAAACAACTTTCTAATGAAACTGTAGATCAGTACCACACACGTCTACAGGGTTTAGCAGCACATTGTGAGTTTGCTGTTGTTGACAAAGAAATCAATCAGCAAATAATTGAAACATGCACATCTACACGTCTCTGTTGAAGAGCTCTAGAATTTGTTGATGATGAAAGTTCTCTTATCATGATACTGGACATTACTCGTTGAATGGAAGATGCTGCACGTTGTTACCTATCGTTCGTTACGGCTCGTGACCCTACAGCAGCCAAGCTTTAATTACGTCTAGGGATACGAGAAAACTGCTGTTCTCAAGAGCGGGTCACCAGTATAACCCCTTGATAAGTAATGAGCACATAAATAAAAATCTTCCTTTAGGACTGAAGAATAGATACAAAATATTATATAGATATATATTCAAGACAGTATAATATAAAAACACAGATGGTCAAGTTAACTTATACAACAAACAAAGGTATTGTCCTTCTCCTAATATAGTATAATAAAATATGGCACAACAAGAAGTAACAGACTTATCTCCCACATGTTACTCTTCCTGGTCCCCCGAAGCTACTGAACTCTCGCTCTGTCGCTACCCAAAATTCTCTCCCGTCTGCCTCATCCCAGGATGAGGGATGGAAACTAAGGACTTTTTAATATTTAAAACTAATTGAACAACCACTTGTTCTCAAAACACACAAGAATGCAAATTACAGATAATAGTTACTTACAAAATATATAAGTATAATGCCACCTGTTTAATTACAGTAAATAAATACTTATATAAACTTAATAAAAGTGACATCTGGAACTCCCAACTGAACAGGTCCAGCTTTCCCGAATCAAACAGGTAATAGACGTGTGCAAAGCAACCGCGCTCCTGTCTCCACTGACGCTGCCACACCACACGATAATTTACAAAAACACAATGTGTGTACATATACAGGCAATGATATAATAGAACAAAAAATGTTATTTTAAATTTATATACGTATTCTGCTAGGAGTACGTAACACTTCCACCTCCAAGAAAAAAAATGCAATAGATTGAAGATCAATGGCATTTTTTCAAAGTAAAAGGTATGACACTTGAGATTTATGGTATTAATTACACCAAACATGTAAAAGTAATTAGAACACATTTCTGGACAAAAATGAAAACACTCCAAATATAGTCTTACAGGAAACTCAGAAATTTCAGTCTTATGACTATGTTCTACATATGTGTCACTGGAGTATGCAATTTTATCTCTCAAAGGTACTATCTCATTTATTTCACTTTGTTTCAGATCATATTTCATACACCTATCTACAACAGTATCATTAGTAGCATGAATAGAATTGTCAATAAAGGTAGCTGCTTTCACACAGTTATCATGGCAATTTAGCTTTTCATTTGTTTCTACTATTTCTCTAAGATCAGTTCCGTATTTCCATGTGATCCCTTTTCCACATGGTGAATTTTTCCAAGACAGACTCCATTTTCCATTACTCCCTTTTTCTGGAGCTGAACTGCTTAATTGAAGCTGACTGGATGTTGAGTAGATTTGGGACTTCTCCTGGGTATGCTCTGACACAGACATCTGCTCTTCATCACTCTTGATCCTCTGTGGAACACATACTCTCGCCCAATGGATACTAAAATTAGAGAAATTAGCATTAAACCTCACAATTATGTATAAAACTTTCCGATTCATAGAACCTTCCGAAGCACAAGACACCGACTTAGCAAACCTTTGACCTTCAAACCAAGAAATACAACCCAAGATAAGTGCAAAGACTACCTGATCGAACTGACTCAGATGATCCATAAGGAACACAGAAATCAATTGCCTCATAACTCTGTCATAACGATCAGTGAAAGAAAACAGGCATATGCCTAGGCACCATATCTCAATCATAACTCTCAAGACAAGTTCACACCCCCTGATGGTGAACTTGAACACAACACACACTTTCATCAACCGTCTAGTCTGCCAAAAGACTAACATACCGAAAACTTGACAACCCTCACCATCACTTCCCAAGTGATTTACGTCTGATGACAACCAATCAACCAAGAGGTTTAAGGGTCTTAACATCTTGAAGATGAACAGCAGATTACCTGGGAAACGCCCAAGGACAATCTGAAACCCTTCACAATGATTAACACTAGGTAGGATAACCTTATCCCCCAACTTGAAATACACACTTGGAGCCTCAAACATCTGCTTCCCAGTATGATTTAATCCTTCACCCACACTATGACTCTGAAAGTCGACTCCAATATGACTCTGAAAGTCAACACCACACTTGAGTGGAACATACACTTTTATCACTCGTGCATTAAAATTAACTGGATCTGAATATAGAGACACTGCTCTAGCATAACTCACCACTTCCTCATAACTACTGGGTGCACAACCTACTTGAGTAAACTCTCTCTCCTCAACCACAAGGCTTGACAAAGATGTCCCACAGTCCATTACTTCACAAGACAATGGCTCCTGCAGAATAAAAGTAGATTTCAACATCCTACACACACTCTGACTCAATGTACACAATGAGAAATACTTACTCCACATAGAATAAGAATCACAACTCCGCAACTTAGATCCAAATGCTACTTTACCACTCTCAATGATTTTACCAAAATTTCCTCCCATGACTTCTGGAGCTGCTTGGAGTACTGTCTGCTCACAATCAATAATATCACTACCAAGCTGGGTCACATCCTCACAGACAACTGCAGAGGGAGACTCAATGGGTCTCCATCTACTCAACAGAAGCTGATCCTCTGGCTGCTTTCCCACACTCTCCAAAACTGGATCTACAGTACAGACTGTCTCCTTGCTTCTCTCTGAAATCTTAGGGTCAGTTCTACTCAATGCACATAAATTAAGGGAATCTGAAGCGAGCGGGCAAGTAACAAGTAGTTTGACCTCCTCCCCTATACTATCACCTTGACTAGGGTGAGGCGGGGCCTCTACAACAGACTTACTCTCGACAACTGATTCTAAACTTGGAGTGAGCGGGAATACTTCTGCCAACCCGACATCTTGTCCTAAACCATTCACTTGGCTGGAATACAGAGTCGTGGCTTTTAAGTTTCTCTCAACTCCTGGCACAACGTTCGTAGTGAGCGGGCAAGACAATGGTACATGGACACCCTTTCCCAATTTATTGGAATAAAGCAGAGTCATAGTATCAGGCTTACTCTCAACAACTAAATCGGCCACACAGGAATCTGGAACAACCACATCCCACTTCTCCACTGAAGGGGTACTGGTTACTGGAACAAATGCTTGAGTAACATTAGAACTGACAACTGGATTTATAATAGTACTGACATCAGCACAGGTAGAATGGACAAAACCATCTTCTACAACAGGTTGTTCATTCATGGAACTAATTTCAGCACAGGCAGAATAAACATGGTCTGCAACTGGCTGTTTACACAAACGGGGATCAATCTCACCCACAACATGATTTATGGCCACATCATTACCCAATATAACATCCACACCTGGGATGGGCAACTGTGTACTAACACCCACAGTGCATAAACTTGGTGTAATGGTGGATCTGAAATTAATGTCTATTAGAGGTACAGTTTTACATCCTGCAACACTCTGAAGAACAACAAACTTTCCAGTCTCTCTCTTTTCAACATCAGAAAGAATACTGGATGAAATTATGGTTTGGGAAGCACCTGTATCACGAAGAATAACCACTGGCTTCCACTTCCCATTTATACACAAAACTTCACCTGAAGACATATATGGTGAATACTGTTTCACCCAATTGGGGTTTGCAGTTACATGTTTATTAGTAAGTTTATTTTGCACACCTCTGCAATAAATGAGACCAGTTGGTCGTAACTCAGGGTGCAATATAAAACAGGAATTAATTCCATGGCCTTTTCTCTTACAATGGGAACAAGACCTTACAGTGGACACACTGGTAGAACCAACTGTAGGTTTAGAAATAACCTTATTATTATTTGACATTCCTGACAATGAAGTAGCAGGGTTAGGTTTTGTAAGAGAAGAGCTCATGGGAGTAACTGGAGCACTAGGACTGGATGGATTCTGATAAGGAGTTCGGTGAGCATTATAATTTACTCTACGACTAGACTTAGGTGAAGTGGCCGTAAACTGGGCCTTAGTCAACAACTCATGCTCATCCGCGAGCTTTGACAGCTCATAAATGTCTGTTACATTCTTTTGTTCTGCCATAAAAGTAGACAACTTGTCTGGGAGACATGACAATACTTCTTCCATGATAAGAAGATTCTTTAAAGCCTCAAACTCAGTGACTGAAAGTGACTTTAACCATCGGTTGCAAAATTTCTTCTTCTGACGAGTAAAATCTGCTATTGTCTGATCACTTACCCTCCTTAGGTTCCGAAACTTCTGCCTGTGTGCCTCTGGATTTAATTGATATGCATTTAAGATGCTTTTCTTTACAAATTCGTAATCAAAGCTATGAGCGTCAGGTAGGGATGTAAAAACCTCCTGACTACGCCCCTTAAATTGAGATTGCATAATGGCTACCCACTGATCCCTTGGCCAGTTCATACTGATGGCAATTTTATAAAAATGTGCAAAGAAAACCTCAGGATCCTCCTCATTGAACTTGGGTAATTCTATATACTTATGCATCCTTATGGGATTATTATCACTATTTGTTGAAACATTACTAGTATTTCCATGCCCAGCTGCCATACGCTGTGATTCAAGCCTTAAGTTAGTGTCAGCCATTTGTTGTTGAATCTCTAATTGTTGCTTTTTTGTGGCTTCTAGTTGCAACTGTGCCGCAATTTCTAAACGCCTAGTCTCAAGCTCCCTCTGCTGAGCTTCAGCCTCTAATATTTGCTGTCTCTGTTGAGCTTCAATCTCTAATTTTTTCTGTTCCTTTTGAGCATCAAGCTTAGCATATGCTATTTGCGCTTCTAACTCAAGACGCTTTAACGTCATCTGATCACTCGACTCCTCTCTTAACTCCTCTAGAACTTCTTCCTCTAACTCTCCATTCTCAACAAAATGCGTCACAATGACTTTCAATATTTGGGCTTTAACCATTCTATTGTTGGCGGTCAAATCCAAATGATTTGCCATTTGTATTAACTCAGTCTTTTTAAGGCTCTGAATCCCTTCAAAGTCTGGGTGAGCCACCAACGATGCAACTTTCTCCTCCATCGTTACTAACACTTGGCACTTGATTCACAACAATAATTAAAACAATGGCACTGCACTACACTTCACTGTAAAATTGTCACCACACTGAAAATTCGCTTGGCCTCACTACAAACAAAATATATAGGATGACTTACCTGAAAATCGTGAAACGTTGTTACTTGACACACAGGAAGGCTTGCTTGGCACATGGAATAGTTCTTAAGAAACACACAGACACTTGACACACTGGTACCTAGGAAGGCAAGGTTAGATTAGCACAGTTAAGTTTAAATGGGAACAATATTTCCTGGCACAGGCCCCCATAACTCTTTGTTACCTATCGTACGTTACGGCTCGTGACCCTGAAACAGCTAACAACAACAAGGTCTAGGGTTACTAAAAAACCGCTGTTCACAAGAGCGGGTCACCAGTATAACCCCTTGATAAGTAATGAGCACGTAAATAAAAATCTTCCTTAGGACTGAAGAATTATACATATAACTTATAATATATATATTCAAAACAGTATAATATAAAAACACAGATGGTAAAGTTAACTTATACAACAAACAAAAATATTGTCTCTCTTATAACATACTATAATAAAAATATGGCACAACATGAATGTTACAGACTTATCTCCCACATGTTATTCCTTCGAGTCCCTTGCAGCTACTGAACTCTCGCTCTGTCGCTACCCATAATCCTCTCCTCCTCTGCCTCATCCAGGATGAGGGATGGAAACTAAAGACTTTTTAATATTTAAAACTAATTGAACAACCACTTGTTCTCAAAACACATAAGAATGCAAATTACATATAATAGTTACTTGCAAAATATATAAGTACAATGCCACCAGCTTAATTACAGTAAATAAACAATTATATATACTAAATAAAAGTGACATCTGGAACTTCCAAACTGAACAGGTCCAGCAATTCTAACTTCCCGAATCTAACAGGTATTAGACGTGTGCAAAGCAACCGCGCTCCTGTCCCCACTGACGCTGCCACACCACACGATAATTTACAAAAACACAATGTGTGTACATATACAGGCAATGATATAATGGAACAAAACAAGTTATTTTAAATTTATATACGTATTCAGCTAGGAGTACGTAACAAGCGCAGTTCAGGGAAAAGTGTAGCTAGTAGAAATATAGAGTTAGAATTAACACTAGCCAAGTTAAGACTGGCAGAGCAAGAGGCCAGAGTAGCAGAACAAAATGCTAAATTGGAAGAGCAAAGGCTCAAAAATGAGGCAGCAAGAATGGTACCACCACCTACTGGGGACTCAAACCCCAGGCATTGTGATAAAAAGCATAACTTACCTGAATTTTCAGAGTCAGACCCTGAAAGATTTTTCAACCATTTTCAGAGACTAGCCATGTCCATGAACTGGCCAAGGGAAGAGTGGGTGAAAATCTTGCAGGGGCGGCTTAGGGGTAAAGCATAAGATATTTTTATAAATATGCCTGACGACGAGTGTTTTGAATATGATAAAGTCAGGGAGCGAATTTTGCGGGCATATGAAATTACTCCTGAAGCTCACCGCCAAGCTTATCGCAACCTTATGCCTACTCACAACCAACCGCTCACTGAATTTGCTAATGATCCAATTAGATTGTTTGATAAATGGATTCACTCGGCTAAAGCCGAAACATACGAGGCACTGAAGAATTTAGTTTCAATGGAACAGTTTATAGATAATATGCCAGAGAATGTAGCGCAGTACATTAGAGGAAAGATAGAGGTAGATTCTAAAATAGGGGATTTGGCCAAGATGGCAGAAAACTACCAGTTGGCGGGCAAAAGGCCCAATAAAAATAATTATACCCCACAGAGTAGCAAAACTTATACCCACAGCCAGTCCAGACCTGCTCATTCTAACCCTTTAACTAATGCACCTTCTGTTTCAGACATAACTAACCCTGTTAAATTGTCTAGCCCCACGACACCTAAGAGTGAACCGAAGGGTAATTCTGTTAGTAATGTCTCTACTCCCCGACGTATCTGTGGTCACTGTAAACGTCCAAACCACATTACTAGCCGTTGTTGGCAACTGTACCCGGAAAAAAGACCCAATGCTCTAGTTGTGACACAGGGCTTGAGGCCTTCGGAAGGGTTAGGGAGTAAGACCTCCAACCCACAGTGGTTGGACTTGCTTACCCCATTCTTATCGAAAGGGAGACTACTTTTGTGTGAGGGTTCTTCCTGGAAGGACGTGGTGATCTTCCGAGACACTGGTGCCATCCAGACTTTAATTTTAGAGAGTGCTTTGCAAGGTGCCGACACTCTCGACACTGGAGAGGTGGTACTGGTCGAGGGTGTCACTAGTGATACTTGAGCAGTGCCCCTCCATAAGGTTACCCTGGAATCTGACTTCCACAAGGGTGTTTGTACAGTCAGAGTCACTTTGTACCTACCTTTCCCAAATGTTGATGTAATTTTGGATAATGATTTAGCAGGGGGTAAGGTAGGGGACTCCAGACTGCCTATTATGTTGCCTACCCCTAAGGTTTCCCTGGATCTACCCGCCACAGAGGATAATGTTGTGTACCCTGCATGCGCGGTGACCAGGTCTATGGGACTTAAATGTAAGGGCAGGCCTGTGCTTGCCAAGATGGTAAATCCCGAGGACACGAGGAACTTTCCGAGTGGTGAAAGCCAAGTGGACCTTGTGGACACATTCATGGCCCGACTCGATGACGTGGCCGAGGACATTGTGGAGAGCCTGCCACCACTGCCTACCGAGAGTAGTGAGGAGGTGGAGGAGAACACTGTTGAGCCTCGGCCAATGGCATCTGACCAAGGCCTGAACGCCTCCTTGAGTGAGTTACAGAAAGCTGACCTCAGTCTTGCTGAATGCCATGAGGTAGCCATCTCTATGGCGGAAATTGTAGATGCAGCAACTGGGTACTACTACAATGATCGCATTTTGATGAGAAAATGGAGACCACAGAGTGCTCCCTTGTCAAATGAGTGGGAGGTAGTCCACCAGGTTATATTGCCGACCTGCTATAGAGAAAGAGTTTTGGCAGCTGCTCATGATGATCCTATGGGGGGACATCAGGGTATTAATATTACTTATCACAAAATCTGCAAGTATTTCTTTTGGCCCAAGCTGAAAAGCAATGTGGCAAAATTTTGTAATGCATGTATTGCTTGTCAACTTGTTGGGAAACCAAACCAGACTCTACCTAAAGCTCCTCTAAGGCCTATTGTCATGCCAGAGGAACCATTTTCTCATGTAGTAATGGACTGTGTTGGACCATTACCTAGAACTAAGTCTGGTAATATTTACCTAATCACGATGATGTGTATCATGACCCGTTACCCAGAGGCTTTTGCTGTAAGGAACGTCCAAGCAAGACTGTTGTTGCTCGTATGTTGCAATTTTTTTCCACTTTTGGACTTCCTCGGGTCATGCAAACTGACAATGGTACTAACTTTAAGTCTGATATTTTTGAACAATTTTGTAAGGACCATGGAATAACTCATAAGGTTTCCAGCCCATACCATCCACAGAGTCAGGGGGTAATTGAACGGTTCCATCTAACTCTGAAGCAGATGTTGAAGACATCGTGCGAGAGTTCCCACACCTTCTGGGATGAGAACTCGCCGTATGTTTTGTTTGCGGCTAGAGAGGGATTACAAAGTTCACTGGGTTGTTCTCCTTTTGAATTAGTCTTTGGCCATAAAGTTCGCGTTCGCGGACCCTTGCAAATGTTACAGGAGAATCTGTTAGGGAACGTAACATTAACCGAAGGTTCGGCTTTCTTTGTGCAACACCACCAGAGACTCAAGGACTGCAAGGCGGCTGCACTATAGTATCTTGGGAAGGCCCAAGAAAAGATGAAAGAACGAAACGATGCTAAGGCTAAGTTGCGGGTATTTCAGCCTGGTGACCCTGTCCTGGTATTAAAGCCTCGACTAGGGAACACTATGTCCCACAAGTACACAGGCCCCTACATTGTGACATAAAAGACTGGGGACCTCGCGTACAAAGTGAGGCACTCTGACAAGCGTAACCAGGTAATGCTCATACACTTGAATCGGCTGAAGAAGTTCCAGGGCCCCCCGGCCCATCCCAGGAAGCAATTTTAAGTTGCCACAGCGTATCTGGAAAGTATTGGCAACGTTTGTTTTCACGCATTAGATGCGTAAT
The DNA here is from genome assembly GCF_040958095.1 of Procambarus clarkii. Taxonomy (NCBI): domain Eukaryota; kingdom Metazoa; phylum Arthropoda; class Malacostraca; order Decapoda; family Cambaridae; genus Procambarus; species Procambarus clarkii. Next base: position 4,050,751 of record NC_091167.1, on the reverse strand, counting down.
TTTGTGTGGATGTAAATAAGTTTCTAAAACGTATTGCACGAAACGTTAGCTAAAAAATATTTGAAACCTTGTGGCAACCTTAAATGTTTCATAATCGTAGTTTTTTACTGCTGTTATTTATATTAATGTAGAAATATAAAAGTATATTTCAACATTTAGTAAAATGAAACAGGGTCATAATAAAGGTTAATTCATCATTTTTACTCATATTCTTAGGAAGAGGTCGAGGAGGAAGAATTCCAGGTAAGAGGATGCGGTCGAGGAGGAAGGAGGAGGAGATCGAGGAGGAAGGAGGAGGAGGAGGTCGAGGCAGAGGAGGAAGGAGGATGAGGTAGAGGAGGAAGTTAAAGAGGACGTTGAGGAGGAGGGCGAGGAGGAAGGAGGAGGAAGAAAGAGGAGAGCGAGGAGGAAGGAGGAGGGCGAGAAGGAAGGAGGAGTAGGGCGAGGAGGAAGGAAAAGGGCGAAGAGGAAGGACGAGGAGGAGGGCGAGGAGGAAGGAGGAGGAAGAAAGAGGAGAGCGAGGAGGAAGGAGGAGGGCGAGAAGGAAGGAGGAGTAGGGCGAGGAGGCAGGAGTAGGGCGCGGAGGAAGGAGAAGGAGGGCGAGGAGGAAGAAGGAGGGCGAAGATGGAGGAGGAGGAGGAGGAGGGCGAGGAGAAAGGAGGAGGGCGAGGAGAAAGGAGGAGGAGGAGGACGAGTAGGAAGGAGGAGGCCGAGGAAGGAGGAGGAGGGCGAGGAGGAAGGAGGAAGGCGAGGAGGAAGGAGGAGGAGGAGGGCGAGGAGGGAGAGGGAGGAGGAGGCGGGTGAGGAGTAAGGAAGGCGAAGAGGAAGGAGGAGAGTGAGAAGGAAGGAATAGGAGGACGAGGAGGAAGGAGGAGGAGGCGAGCGAGGAGGAAGGAGGAAGAGGGCAAAGAAGAAGGAGAGCGAGGAGGAGGGCGAGAAGGAAGGAGTAGGAGGTCGAGGAGGAAGGCGAGGAAGGAGGAGGAGAGCGAGGAGGAAGGAAGAGGAGGAGGAGGGGCGATGAAGAAGGAGGAGGTGGAGGGCGAGGTAGAAGGAGGAGGGCGAGAAGGAAGGACGAGGAGGGCGAGGAGGAGAGCGAGGAGGAGGGCGAGGAGGAGGGAGAAGGAGGTAGGAGGGGGAGAAGGAAGGAGGAAGAGGGCGAGGATGAAGGAGGAGGAGGGCGAAGAGGGAACACGAACGAGGAGGAGGAAGGAGGAGTAGGGCGAGGAGGAAGGAAGAGAAAGGAGGAGGGAGGAGGGCGAGGAGGAGGGAGGAGGGTGAGAAGGAAGGAGGAGGGCGGCGAGGAGGAAGGAGGAGGAGGGCGAGGAGGAAGAAGGAGGAGGGCGAGGATGAAGGAGGAGGAGGGCGAAGAGGGAACAGAAACGAGGAGGAGGAAGGAGGAGTAGGAGGCTGTTTGGATGGAATTGGGCGAGCGATCGAATGATATTATTGTGGGAGTTAAATATAGGCCACCGGGTTTGGACAGGGTGGGGGCGGGGCATCTGTGGGGTGGGGTGTCTGGAGCATCTGGATCTAGCAGTGTTTGTGTCATGGGTGACTTTGATTTTGATGGGGTGGGCTGGTTGAGCGGGGCAGGGAGTGGTGAGGCGGAGGGTTTTCTGGAACTGGTTGACGGTTGCTTTCTTGCGCGGCGCATTGGGGGGCCTGTGCGGGGAGGTAATATTTTGGATTTAGTGTTGGCTGGCAGGGAGACGCAGGTTGGGGACATCGAGATGGGGGGTGGGCTGGGGAACGGTGATCATGGGGAGGTCAGATTTAGCGTTGGGTGGAGTGGATCTGTGGGAGGGGGTTCTGTTGGGGTACCTGATTTTCGAGGGGCTGATTTCGGTGGCCTGGGAGGTTTTTTGGGTCGGATGGGTTGGAGAGTCTTTGGTGTGGGGTGTGGGGTGTGGGCCGGTGTTGGAGCTGGACGTGGATCCGGCGATGGGTGACGTGGGGGGGGGGGAACTAGGGAACTATCAGGGGGGAAAGCGCCAAGTCATTACGACTATATAGCACTTGCAAAGGGTCAAGATAAGGTTTTGGGATGGGAAAGGGGGAAGGAATGGTGCCCAACCACTTGGACGGTCGGGGATTGAACGCCGACCTGCATGAAGCGAGACCGTCGCTCTACCGTCCAGCCCAAGTGGCTGGGTATGGGGGGGGGGGGAAAGGGGCATTCGATGTGGATTCGAAATATAACCTATTTGAGGGTATTCTGAGCAGAGCCCAGGAGTGTGGTTTGCCATATGGGTTGAGTGGATCGAATGCTGTTGATCCGGGGTGGATAACGGGGGATCTGGGGGGCCTTGTAGATGGGGGAGGGTGGGGGGATTGGGGGTGGGGAGGTCAGTTTGGAACGGGGGTTCGTGCAGCTGGTTGGAGGTGCTGAGGGGGAGATAGAGAGGGCAAGGGAAGACTGTGGGGTTCGCGTGGCGGAGCGGGCGGGGACGGGTTCTGGGTTTTTTCCAGTTGTGCCGGGCGGGGATTGGGGAAGGGATGGGTCCATTGGGGGCTGAGACAGGTCAAGTGGCAGGTGGTGGTGGGGAGATGGGTGGTATTTTTGGTAGGTATTTTATGTCTGTATTTGCTAGGGAGGGGCTTGACAATGTGCCTTCGGCCGAGCGGGTCTGTGTGGGTGGGGACGGGGGTGGGTTGGCTGGTTTAGCGGTTGCCAGGGAGGATGTGATTGGGCAAATGGTGGGGCTCAGACCAAACAAGTCACCGGGGCCAGATGAGGTGTTTGCCTGGGTGCTTGGGGAGTGCAGGGGGAGCTTTGCGACCCGCTGTCTACCATGTTTGATCGATCAATGGAGTCGGGCGGAGTTGTGGAGGGTTGCTGGTGTGATGCCAGTTTTTGGGAAGGGAGATGGATCGCTTGCGTCGGGCTGTCGGCCGGTTAGCCTGGTGTCTGTTGTGGGAGGGTTGCTCGAGTCGATGGTTGCGAATGGAGTTCGTCTTCATCTTGAGAAGCATAAATTGGTAATTGAGTCGCAGCATGGTTTTGTGGGTGGCCGTTCGTGTTTGGTGGATTTGTTATCTTTTTGTTCTAGCATGGTTGGGGCAGTTGATGGTGGTGGGGATTGTGATGTTGTGTACCTTGACTTTGGCAGGGCTTTTGATGCAGTGCCACATGGGGGGCTGGTTGGTATTGGAGGCTCATGGTATTGGGGGTGCTTTATTGGGCTGGATTGGGGCGTGGCTGTGCCGGGGGAGGAAGAGAGTTGGTGTAGGTGGGGTCAAGTCAGAGTGGTAGGGTGTTGTGGGTGAAGTGCCTCGGGGCTCTGTCCTGGGACCTCTGTTGTTTGTGGTATGTGTGGGTGATTTGGATTCGGGTTTGAGTAGCAGCATTTGCGGGTTTGCTGATGGTGCAGGAGTCGGTGGGGAGGTTGGTATGGAGGGGGATTCACTATCACTTCGGGTTGATCTGGGTGGGGTTTTGGGGTGGTCGGGGGATTGGCGGATGCAGTTTAGTGCTGATGAGTGTGGGGTTCTGGGGCTGGGTGGTGGTGGTGGGGTTGTGGGATGTGAGCTGGATGGTGTTGAGATTGCGGGGTCGGGTTGCGAGGAGGATCTGGGAGTTGTGATTGGTGGGAGTTTCGATTAGGGGGATACACCAACGTCCAAGGACCCACCACTGGACGACCGTCAGGAACCCGATCGGTGCGCATCGTTCCTTAAGGTCATCACCAGGTCACGCCCATCACCAGTATCCCCACCATTCCTGGCAGCGGAAGCCACCACACCCCACCGCGGAGAGGCTCTAGGTGGTGAAGGAACAGAAGGCACACCCGAGACAGTCGCCACCACCAGCAGGCACATGGACCTCTGCCTCCACTAACCGCGGAGCCATAGACGCATCCAGATCCACACCGTCAACACCTGAAGACCCACAGTCACTGAAGTCCCCAACATCGGCCCAGGCAGACGACGAACGCCTGGAACGTTTGGGCACCGGCCGGAGATCGTCAGAGCCGGAAGCGGAGCCAGAAATACTGGTACCACTAGCCGGGCAAACCGACGCCCGACGCAGAACGGCAGCAGCCTCTACCGCAGGGGGAACTGGGCCACACACAGCAGGAGGCTCCGCAGCCACCCCATCACCCAGCGCAACCGGGACCCAAGGTGAGGACACAGAGCCAGGTGCAGCAGCCGAAGACGAGGGAGAAGACGGGGACGCCACACAGAGAGCAACAGGAAGACCCACGGGAGCAGCAGGGACATCAACAGGAGCAGGTAGATCAACCGACTGCATTGCAAAACCCTGAGGAGGGTCCGCAACAACTGGAAGAATGACGAGCTGCACATCAGCTAACCGAACGTCTACCCCCTCATCCCCGGAGTCCTCCTCCAGAGGGAGCGGTGGGAAATCCTCTTCACGGAATAAATTTACGGGAGCAACCTGGTCTGCAGTGCACCCGGCAGCCTGATGCCCCAACATGCCACACCGGAAACAAGTACGGGGTTGCCGAGCATAATATACCCGCATGTAGTACCCCAAAAGGCGGACAGAGGATGGAATGTCTGACTTCAGGCGCATTCCGAGGGTACGAATGTTAGTCTGCACTCCCTTATATTTCCCAGAAGACAGCGAGTGCATCCGCACACTGATGACGGTGCCAAACCTCTGGAAGAAACGCCGGAGGAGGGTCTCAAGAAACTCCATGGGGGCCCCCAAGGACACTCACATACGTCACTGCACTGCTGCGATCCGAGATGGCCACCGACCCGTTGACATCCTGTAGCTGCAAGTTACGCCCCTCGTACCGGCTGAGAAAATCACAGTACACTGCCTCACGCACAAACTTGACGACCACACGGCGAGCAGTCACCAGCTCCACACCATAGACGTCCATAACCGGGACACGGAGCATGTCACTCGATCATGACCAACTCCACGAGAGGATATCCAGCACGGCCAGTAAACTCCAATCCAACGGAGTTTACCCGTACAACAGGGGGAAGATGGCCGCCCGTCACAAAAGCGCCACATCCACACCACCAGGAACAGCAGGGAGGGTAGAGACCCCCACATCCCCTGTCAGCGAAAACGGCAAACACCCCAAACTGCCGGAGCGGGCAGGCGACGTCCTGACAGCACGGCAGCTAGAGCGCAACTCCATTCTGTCTAAATTTGGTGGCCTATATATAACTCCTATTATAATATTATTTGCTTTTTCGTTTAATTCTATCCAAATAGTTTCTGTATGTTGCTCAGTTTTGATTCCCTCTTTGAGACTATATTTCAAATTGTCCCTAACATATATGGCTACTCCCCCTCCTCGTCTAATATATCTATCTGTGTGAAAGAGCTTAAATCCATTTATTTGATATTCAGCTAATAGCTCTCTATTTTCTACATTCATCCACGTTTCGGTAAGTGCAATAATATATATTTTTTCTGTGCAGACAAGAGCATTTAAATCGTTTATTTTATTTCTTAGACTTCTAGTGTTAGTGTAAAATACCGTAAGTGAATTGGTATTTTGAGGCCCTTCTCTTTCCCTGATCATTTTGCCAATTCTTTTCTCCCACAAACACATACTTTTATTACCTCCTTCCTCCAAATCAATTCCCATACCACTATCTACTAACAGTTTGTGAATATACACAACTAACTGTTGTGAATATACCTTTGCCAAGCTCTCCAGTAAATTCCTTAAATTCTCCCTGACTATCGGTGCCATCTATAGATTTCCTAATACCAATATAGCTTCATTCTCAGACAACGAAAGGAATCTTATCATAAATAACAATCTCAACAAAAATCACATCATTCTGTGAGGTGATTTCAATATTGACCTGGATCTTCGAAACAACCCTCAAGTTGACTATTTCCGTAACAGCATGCACTCCTGTATGCTGATCCCCACAATCACCAAGCCCACCCGAGTCACTCAAACATCTGCCACTACCCTGGATCACTTATGGACTAATATAACAGCTTCCCTTACATCTGGGGTAATCTATGACAGAACAGGGGGGGTACCGACTCCCCCCCTGTCAACAATAACAAACAATCTCAGCTGGGCGCAGCGCCGTCTCCGACACGGGCCATGCAACTATTATGTTATCTTCTTGAGGTTATATTGAGATGATTTCGGGGATTTAGTGTCCCCGCGGCCCGGTCCTCGACCAGGCCTCCTCCCCCAGGAAGCAGCCCGTGACAGCTGACTAACACCCAGGTACCTATTTTACTGCTAGGTAACAGGGGCATAGGGTGAAAGAAACTCTGCCCATTGTTTCTCGCCGGCGCCCGGGATCGAACCCGGGTCCACAGGATCACAAGTCCAGTGTGTTGTCCGCTCGGCCGACCGGCTCCCTAAATGTAGCCATATGGACCAACTTAAACGAGCAGCTGCCCCTTGTTCTGACTTCAAGCACCTTGCTGATAACCCTTGGCTCAAGTTATTAACTCAAGTACATGAAGATCAAATGAAAGTAATCAAAGAGCAGTCGGCCTTAATAATGAACCTGCAAGGCTCATTATTATCTTTGCAGAATGAAGCTGGTGACTTACTCAAGAACAATCAAGATCTATCAACCAAAGTCGTTCACCTCGAACGGAATTAAACCTTCTCAAGAACACAGTTACTAACTTCAATCCAGATGAAACCACTAAAAAACAGGAAGAAATGTTGCAACAGTTTGAGAACCATCTGAATAACCTACAACAACAACACACTGTTACCCAAGACGAGACAGACCAACATAAACTACTTGAGTCTGTAATTATCTCCTCACGTGATTTTCCCCAAGAAACTGATGGAGAAGACTGTGCTGCCATCGTGATCAAGGTATTGCAGGATAAGTTAAGGTATTCAATCCAAAAAAATGACATCAAAGCAGCTTATAGAGTGGGTACCAAATCATCTGGTACTAACAACAGGAGAAAACGTATAAAACTAGATAGCTGCTCCCGCAAGTCTGATCTTATCTCATCTGCAGTCGCTAGTAAATCCACTGTTTATGTGAATGAATGTTTGACGAGGTTTAGGCAAAATCTCTTTTTTAAACTGCGTGGTTTCTGCAAAAATTCCCCTACAATTAAACACTGTTTTGTGCGAAATGGTAAAATTATAGCTAGGAGGACTGACACTGGAAAAACCTATTCAATAACCACTGAAGCTCACCTTAATTCTTTCCTCAGTGACTGTGGGATAGCTGCTGTATAGCCTGAATTCAAATTATAATCTCATTTAACTACCTTTGTGTACTTTAGCTCTGCCTTTCCTTTCAAAAGGTTTTAACTTTAGTTAAAAAAAAATAATAATATTGTCATATTTATTATTGTCTTTTTTCTTTTTACTCCCATGTTCCATAGTACACTGGCTTTGCCTGTGTCCTCTAGTATTAACTTCATTATCCAGTGTTCCTGAGTGTATCTCTATTTAAACTACCTCAGTTTGTTTTAGTGTAACTTTAGTATTCAACTATAGTGTACTTATAATAGTATAGTAAGCAAGCTTTTCATTTTATAGATTTCATAATTGCTTTTTGACTTTTTGGTCATCTATTGTTATTAATTATTCTAGTTCATTTTTTACATTCCTAGTTCCCATTAAGTTTTTTTTACTTAAAATTACCATTAAGCTTATATTACTTTAGAATATTTATTCTACTTTTTTCTTTGTTTTCTATTTTGTAATTTGCCATTCTTGCCTTGTTTTCCTGCAAACAGCCTTTTTATGCAGACAAGTATAGACCCAGAACTAAACCTCTTATCCACTATCTATGACAATCATCACTTCAATGATCAAAATTGCAGATATTTTACAGCACATGATGTAAACAATGTATTAACAGATAATCACAATATCTCTGTAATCAACTTGAATGTTAGATCCCCAGGTAAACACTTCGATGATGTTAGTGCCTTGATTGAAACTATTGACAACAAATTCACTTTTATTATACTCACTGAAACGTGGTTGAAAGAGGATACTACTCAACTCTTTAACATGCCTAACTACTCGGCAATTCACAACTGTCGTCAAATTCGGGGAGGTGGTGGTACTGCTCGTTACTACCACCAAGAACTAACATGCTTAAAAGTAATTAGAACTAGAGACTGCTGTGGGGAGTATATCTTCGCCAGTTTCAGAGTCAAGGGTGCCGAGTCTGTCCTGTCTGTGGGTGCAGTCTATAGAATTCCTAACGCTGATGTGTCCGAATTCAATGCAAACCTTAGAAATCTAATACTAGATAACAGACTGAACAAAAACCATCTAATTATCGTAGGGGACTTTAATATTGACCTCTACGAGCCTGAACACCCTACTGCTGTTAGCTTCCTCAACTGTATGAATTCCTGCTTCCTCATACCCTTAATCACTAGACCAACTAGAATCACTGATAGTACTGCTACGACTCTAGATCACATCTGGACCAACATAACCTCTCCGCTTACTTCAGGGATAATCACCGATAGCACTACAGACCATTACCCCACATTTCTCTTAACTAACATTATCAAACCACCTCTTGAGTCAAGGGAGTTAAGCTTTAGGCTGCACAATGAAACTGCTATAAACAATTTTATAACTGCTGCTGATAATGTCAACTGGGAGTCCGAGTTAGGTAACATAGGGGACATCAACTTAGCAGTGCAATCTTTTCTACAAACAACTCTTAGCCTTTATAACACCCACTGTCCTATGCTTACAAAACAAGTCACAAACAAAAGGCTTAACAATCCTTGGCTTACAAAGGTAATACTTAAATCCATTAACAAAAAACATGACCTTGAGAAGAAGTATAGGTTAGGAACCGTCTCCAAAGAATTCTCAAAGAATTACTCGTTATTGCTATCTAAAATAATTAGATGAGCCAAAACTAAATACTATGAAGATAAATTTACCCAAATATAGAGCAACATTAAAAAAACTTGGAGCACGATTCACAAATATTGGGATCAAAGAAGATTTTAAATAACAAACCAACACTCCTGTCCAATAACGTTGGTCAGCTTTCAGCCTCTGATTCTGCTATTGAGTTCAATAGGTTCTTCTCTTCCATTGGGTCATCCCTTGCAAATGATATTCCATCTTCCAGTACTGATGTTAAGGACTATCTTACAGGTAACTATCCACAGTCTCTGTACCTAAAGCCTACTAATTCCACTGATGTCATTGAGATAATCCTTTCCCTTAAAACCAAGTCTAGTGCCCTCGAGGAGATACCAACTTTAATTTACAAAAAAGCCTCCAGATCTTTAGCCCCTGCTATTGCATTGCTCTTCAACAAGTCACTTGAACTCCAAACCTTTCCAGACATTCTAAAAAAAGCAAGAGTAACCCCTGTCCACAAATGTGGTGATCTCACAGATGTTAACAACTACAGACCTATATCAATCCTGCCTAACTTGTCAAAAATATTTGAAAAACTAATCTACAAGCAGTTTTACTCTTTTCTAGCCAAACACAATATACTTAGCTCCTGTCAATATGGCTTCAGACTCAAAAAAAGCACTAATGATGCACTTATTAGTATGATTAACTTGATTTACGCAGCTCTTGATAAAAAGGAGTTCCCTGTTGGGTTATTTGTGGACCTGTGGAAGGCTTTTGACACTGTCAACCACCAAAACCTTCTTCTTAAATTACATCATTATGGAGTCAGAGGACACGCCCTGCAATACCTCAAATCTTACCTTACTGACAGGCTCCAGTATGTTTCTGTGAATAATACAATTTCTCCCACCCTACCCATCAACATTGGTGTTCCTCAGGGCAGCATACTTGACCCTCTCCTCTTTCTCATCTACATTAATGACCTTCCAAATACCTCCCAACACCTCAAACCAATTCTATTTGCTGACGACACAACCTTCATTTACTCCAATCTTGACCCCTTTGCTCTAAATGCCACAGTAAATACTGAGCTATAGAAAGTCCATCTTTGGCTAACTGCCAACAAACTCACCCTTAACATTGACAAAACGTTCTATATTCTGTTTGGCAATAAATCCTCTAATCAAATAAATCTCAAAATAAACAATACCCAAATTTGTAACAAATTAGATGGCAAATTCCTTGGCGTTCTCATCGACCACAAGCTGAATTTCCAGGGACACATTCTAAATATATAAAAAAAAGTTTCAAAAACTGTTGGCATTCTTTCTAAGATCAGATATTATGTACCCCGCCCTGCCCTGGTGACTCTCTATTACTCCCTCATCTATCCATATCTCAACTATGGTATTTGTGCTTGGGGTTCTACAACCCAAAATCATTTACGTCCTCTAACTACTCAACATAAAGCTGCTATTAGGACAATATCCAACTCTAGCCCCAGACATCACTCGGTACCCCTACTCAAATCTCTGAATATGTTAGATATTAAGTCACTGCATATTCTCCCATGTGTATTATACATATATAAAACGCTGAACTGTAATGCCAATCCTGACCTCAAAAGATTCATTGAAGGTTGTAACAGAACCCATGAGAACCATACCAGAAATAAATACAGTTTTGATATTCCTAGAGTACGACTTAATCAAACTAGAAATGCTCTTCAAATCAAGGGACCCAGAATGTGGAATGACCTTCCCAACTATGTTGAAGACTGTATCTCTCTTAACCAGTTTAAGATAAAAACGAAGCACTACCTAATAAATTCCCTGTAACCTACCTTACCCCTCTGTTGTCAACCCATGTCTGTTTTTTTCAAAACAACGCTGTTTGAATGTAATTGTCTGTAATAATTTGTAATTGTATTTGTGCTGCTTTTTCAGCCATGTTCCCCCCTCTTTTACCTCTATTTTTATTTGTTCTCAACACATTTTATTCTTTATACCCATTAGTATTAAGCTTTAGTCATTAATGTTTTTCCTGCCCGAAACGCTTTGCGTAATAGTGGCTTTAGGCATTGTATGTACTAGCTCTATCTATTAATCCAACAAACTTTGTAAAATCTCTTGTATGTATGTACCTTACCTAAATAAACAACTATTTATTTATTTATTTATTTATAACAACTGACCACTAACCTACCTTCCTCATAGCAAACATGGACATAACACCACCAGAAAGCATGAAACTCTCATTCAGGCTACACAGTGAATCAGCTTTAAGCAATCTCTCTAATGCACTTCACAATATTAACTGGGAATCTGAATTCAATAATATACAGGATATAAACTCATTAACTAACCTCTTTCTCTCCAAAACTCTAAGCCATCTTAGAGTTTTGATACCATCTAAGTCTATGAGGGGACAACACTCATTGTCCCCTCCTTACCAAACAAGTAACTGACAAAAGAAAAAGCAATCCGTGGCTCACAAGTGGCATAATCAAATCAATCAACAAAAAACATGAATATGAAAAGAAATTTAGGATTGGACTAGTTACAAAGGAAGTAGTTAAAAGGTACTCATCAGTGCTTACCAGTATCATAAGAAAAGCTAAACTTTCATATTATGAGACTAGATTCAAAGAAGCAAAAGGCAATATGAAAAGCACATGGAATACCATCTCTAATATCCTAGGAACAAAACAACACTCCCACAACCAGATAACACTCTCTAAGGATGGCTTTACACCGTCAACTGATTTAGAAATGGCAAATGAATTTAATAGCTTCTTTTCATCGGTTGGTGCTAACCTTGCCAGTAAAATCCCACTGACTCAGACACATATCAACACATATCTCACAGGCAGCTATCCAAACTCTCTTCTTCTTTCACCAGTCAGCCCCACAGATGTTGTGTCCATCATACACTCACTAAAAACTAAAGCTGGGAACATCAGTGAAATACCATCCATTGTATACAAGAGCTCCTCTCAAGCCCTTGCGCCACCCATAGCTCTGCTGTTCAACAAATTCCTTGAGTGTCATACCTCCCCTGGTATTCTTAAAAAAAGCAAGAGTAATGCCAGTTCATAAAGAAGGTAATCCTGCAGACATAAACAATTATGGACCAATATCAAACCTTCCCATCCTATCAAAAATAGGGGCCGGGATAGGGACACCTAGATCCACCCTTCCTACAACAATCCCAAACGGGACAACAATCTCAAAGCTCTCACAGACTCCCTTGCCATCCGGAACCCCATCCGGGGCCCTAGGAAATGGCGCTTCTCAAACCGCAGCCCCACAACAATAAATTCCACACAACGCTGTTCCAAGAGGCCTAGGACCAACGCTCGCAGCCGAAGCCCATCCCCTGAGGACAGAGCAAGGGCAAGCAGCCCCCATAACTCTCCACCAGAGAGCGACTCTAGCACCACGGATGTGGACATCATGAACAGCAGTGACACCGAAGACCCCTCAATGGCACAGCAACGTATGGGAAACCCCAACCCCAACCAATCCCCTGCCGGAACCAGGAACAAAATCCCTGGCTCAATAGGTTTACCCTCCACCTCCACAAATAGCAGCGACCAAACCGAATATATTAACACTGGCGCTAGAGCCAAACAAACACATACGTCTCATAGCCAATAATGGGGATCACAATCCTCCAGGTGAACATCAGACATTACTTCAACAACAGATACCTCCTCACTCTGGAGGTAGCCAGACTTAACCCAGATATAATCTTACTCAATGAAACAGCGGTTAGACAGGACCAGCACATCTCCATTTGGGGCTATTCCACCAGGGAAGTCAACAGGGGGATGTACAGTGGGGTGGCAATACTAATAAGAAGAGGGCTCTCGTACCTCCCCATCCTCATAGAAGATGACCACTTTCTTGCAATTGAACTTACCACGTCACACGGCCCCCTCATAGTCTGCACCGCATATCTACCACCTAGACTGGCCTACCTCCCCTCCATCCCTCTGAAAAGGCTACTCGATAGGAACCTTCCTACTATCATCACAGGAGACATGAATGCACACCATCAGGCCTTATTCAACGCTCCTGCCAGGCCAGACCTCAAGGGCAGGCAGCTCTTCAACTTAATGCAAAACCGGGACCTCTCCTTCCAAGGCCCCCACTTTAAGACGCTCTTTGCGGGCAACCAGAGGGGCACCCCTGACATAGTGCTGACCAACAGGGATTGTGACCTGTTCCACTGCAGAGTAACCCCAGGCAAGAACGTGGGGTCGAACCACATCCCTGTGGTCACAACCCTCCAAGCAACCCCCTTCAGGTATGTGGCCCCTCCCAGGCCCAGACTGGAAACCATACGTGCCCGGGAATATGACACCTTCCTTGCTGAAGACCCCATCATTGAGTTCGAAAACCTCCCAACCCAAACGATCGACCAAGCAGTAGACACCATCCACAGCCGCATCCAGCTCGCAACTGAGGCCACTTGTGAAATATCCACCACAAGGACTTACCACCAATATAAACCGACCCGAGAAATCAGAGGCAAAATGAATGAGTACCAGCGAGCTTGCCAAAGTCACTACCAAACTGGCCAGCCACCAGCGTTGACCCTACAAACACTCAGAAGGGAAACCATAGACCTAACGCTGACTCACAAGACCTACATTTGGGGAACCCTTGTCAGGCAGGCCAACCAGTACAAAAGGGAGCCGGGAGCTTTCTTGCGCAAGATCAGGCAGCTCTTGGGATCGGTTAACCCCAACCTCACCCCACCTCGTACACACATTCCTGGACGAAGATGACGAGGAGCAACAAGAAAAAATAGAAAACCCGCAAGACCAGGCTGACCTCATGGGCGCAGTATGGAAAAAGACACTCACGGCTTCAAACAGCAGAGCCTTCAACAACGCTCACTTTGAACGTGTCAACCAATGGACAACTGAAAACGACGCCTCCCTTCACAGCACCCCTCTGATAGACCTGACAACCCTAGAAGACGACCACCCTCTAACAAGACCCATAACTATGTTAGAGATGAGAGGAGTCATCAAAAGCATCAGAGATAAGGCCCCAGACCATCAGGGATCAAAGCGCTGCAGATCAAACTTCTACCAGGCAATCTTTTGCAATCCATACTCAACCTGTTTATTCAACGCTATGCTGGCATCGGGGCACATTCCAGTAAGCCAAGATGATATTCATTCCCAAACCCAAGAAAGACCCCCACCAACCTGGCAACTACCGTCCAATCTCCCTCTTAGACACAATAGGCAAGTATTTTGAAAAAATCATGTCAAACCGTCTTAACTACTACATGGAGTACAACAATCTCTTCACAAAAAAGCAGTTTGGCTTTCGAGCACATAGATCAACCCAGCACGCAATAAACATCATCTACGACGCCGTAAGCTCAATTCGCAAGCTTTGATTGCGACGAGGGACGTACACAAGGCCTTCGACAGCCTGTGGCACGATGGTCTTGTGTACAAATTAGCAGACTTACCAGCGCAAAACTGGACCCTCCTCAGGCTGATCAGAAATTTCCTTAAGAATAGGCAAGTTACCCCCAGCTTCAAGGCAAAAGAGGCCGCAGCCTTCACCCCAACAGCTGGAGTCTCCCCAAGGATCATGCTTGAGCCCGGTTCTCTTCAACATCTTTGTAAACGACCTGCCCCAACCAGAGTATAGGGACACCATTTTCGTGCAATTTGCGGACGACGTAACACTCGTAATAACATCTAACCCTAGCAGCCAAGCGGCCAAGCATGCAACTGTAACCCGTAAGGCAAACGTAGAACTAGCCAGGACTGCTAACTGGGAAAGGAAATGGAGGATCACCACTAACCCAGAAAAGATCCAATTAAGCACTGTCGGCTGTATGGCCTTCTCAATTGAAAATGAGGGGAGAATAAGAATCAGGGGTGAACCCATAGCCATCTCAAACTCCAACACAGTGCTCGGTTACAACTTCAACAGGCTACTCAACTCCTCCCAGAAGACAGCGATGGCCCGGGGCTCACTGGCGAGGCTCTTACGTTTCAAGCAAGCCCCATCCTACATCAAGCTCCACCTGTACAGAATGATCATAAGGCCTAGCTTGGAATACCCTTACGTTCCCCTGAACCTCACCAACAAATCCAACATGCTGAAGATCCAACGAGTACAAAACAAAGCACTTCGCTTTGCAGAGGGCCTGACTCTGAGGGACAGGGTAAGAACTGACCAAATCCATGAGACGCTCAACATGAAGCCAATGAACATCAGGCTCAGCTACCTGGCCAGAAGACAGCTGTACTGCATGAAGAACATGTATGTCCCAGACCCCGAAGATCCCTACGTAGCAGAAAACACCACCAGCGACTACGAGATCCACGAACCACCACACAGAACCAGAAGAATCACTCTCCAATAAAAAATGATCAGACACATCCACGATGAGGCCTTCCCAAGACCTCAAATACTAAGCGGTCTGCCAGACGACCCAGATGAGTGGCCCATCCCGGACCCGATCTACACCAAATGAAGAATAAAGAAAAAAAAATAAACAAATATATAAATAAAAAAAAATAAATAAAAAAAAAATAATAATAAATAAATAAATAAAACTACAAAAAAAAATATAAAACCAAAAAACCATTTGTCGTGGCATCAGAAGTGTAACTACCCTGATGTTGCTAAGATTAGCCTCCTTCAGCCAACTCCATCGGCTCTAGTGCTTTAGGACACCAACAAGGTCACAAACACTAGCCCCCCCCCCCAGCCAATGTACTGACAACCCAACATAACACATACGCAAACAAACAACACATACAAAAATGTCAACCCATGGTGGACAGGCCACCGAACTTTCAAACCTCCTCTCTCTCTACACCCGCATCCTCTTCCTGAATTTCATCTCCCTATCCCTCTACCTCCCCCATCCTTTCCATTCCCTATGGACATCAAAGCTAAAGGCCGGGGAGGATTTACTGGGCGCAAATCCTTAACTGTAGCCTCTGTTTAACGCAACAGTAAAATGTGTACTTGGTTGTAACAACGATTCTTCGCGGCAGGGGATCGTATTCCAGGGACCTGCCCGAAACGCTACGCGTACTAGTGGCTGTACAAGAATGTAACAACTCTTGTATATATCTCAAAAAAAAAAAAAACAGCCCTCGATAGAGTGTATTGTGTTTATGCTGGCGGGTGGCGTCCTTACCAAGCCCGGATTATGTCTATTACATCACTAAACTTCATTTAATAACTATATGCCTGTTAAGTAGAAGATTTTAATTGTTAATAGCATTATATTGTCGTTTTAGTATTGAACACGTACACATATGCGAAACGTCCAAAGCTGGTGTCCGAAGTGGTAAAAATATTAGTGTGCGATGTTGTCAATGTACAGTGTCTTGTATCCGATTGATGCACCCCATTGCGAGCATACATTTCATTTCTTCCATAGAAGTGTTCCCAGTTGTCTATGAAAGATATTGCATTTGATTTGCAATATCTTTCCAGCCGGCAATTGACACCAAGTGCCCTCGACTTCCATTCATTTCCCACTCCCGGTCCGTCTAATTACCACAAGCTTACACAAGCTTCGCAAAGCTTCCTGGCAATACGTTAGTAATGAATAAATATGATATATTTACTCATTATAATGTTGGTGCTGAATGTACAACACGAAAAACATAATTTTAATCTGAAAAGGCATCTTTTTCTAAAGAAATTAGGCGAAAATAAAGAGCTGGTGACGCCAAATCAAGTCGACGACCCAAGCGTCGGTTAGGTTAGGTTAGGTTTGGCTAGGTTAGGTTAGGTTTGGTTAGGTTAGGTTAGGCTTGGTTAGGTTAGGTTAGGTTTGGTTAGGTTAGGATAAGTTACGTCACCCTAACCTAACATATCATATTTATTCATTACTAACGTATTGCCAGGAAGCTTTGTGAAGCTTGTGTAGCTTGTGGTAATTAGACGGACCCCCACTCTCTTTCTTTGAAGAATTCCACATATGATCTGGATTCCTCCCTTGCTTCTAACTAGTCCTATGGCTGTTTTATACCTCTGAATCAGTAATAATGGCTTTGCGTAATAATGGTTGTTGGCATTGTATGTACTAGCTCTATCTATAAATCCATCAATGTTTTTTTTATCTCACCTTGTATGTATGTACTTTACCTGAATAAATATTTGTATTTGTATTATAAATAAATAAATAAATAAATAAATAAATAAATAAATAAATAAATAAATAAATAAATAAATAAATAAATAAATAAAAACTAATAAAAAGAATGCAAAGTAGTGCATTCACCATGGGAGCAATGTTTCCTTCAGAAAGTATATAAATGTGTACCATTATATTTTAATAAATAAATTGCAAGCATATTCTTTAATTCGAAAAAAATGAGGAAAGCATAAGAGTTAAATGTAGAAAACCAGTTACAAACAAAAGTAAGAAGTAGGAAAATAAAGTGTCACCAGAAAGAACACTGGAACGCCTAGGTGAGCGTCGTCGCCATTATCACAACACGGGACGGTGAGTGTCCAGACATGAGCATAAAACCGGTTTTGAGTGAGCTCCCGCGGAGGTGGCCGGTGTCATGGCGGCTGCTGGAGGCGCACATGGCGTCTCTCGTACAACCATCGATGATACCTTAGAAGATGTTTGAAAACCACTACTGCATACCACAAAATTGAATCCTGAACGTCACCCGGTCATAGAAGAGGAGCCCGAAGGAGAATTCATGGACAGCAAACACCATAGTAAGGCAAACAGACTGGAGGCAAAGCGCCGCCATTTATCAGAGGTAAACAGAAATGAGGCCGACGCCACGCGGCCTCAGTATCAACACCCACCGCTCAACCAAGGTAGGCCAAGCTCTTCTGAGTTACAAACCTTTATCATTGCTTTTGAGGGCGAAAATGAGATTATTTTCCGAAATAGTAGGGCACAAAGCATCCTATATAATGCCATTCCCAAAAAATTCGGAATCGACGTGCACGATATGAGACCAAACAAACTAAAGAACCTGATTGCAGTGGATCACAAACACAGCGCGGAACTGGAGATTTCAAACATTACTGACATCTGTGGTTACAAAGTTAAGTGCTATAAACCACTAGGAGACAGATTAGTGAAATATGTAATCCGGCATGTTGTAGACATCAGCGCAGAAGACATTAAGGCACAACTCGAGACGAATGGCATCCCACTCTATGAAATCAAAAAATTTATGCGACGAACGAACGGAGAACTGAGTGATACAGGCACCGCCCTGCTTACTTTTCTGGACTACGTTCCCCCTGATAGGATTTGGTTAAACGGCTTCCTCCACAAACTAGAGGTGTATGTTCCGCGTCCCACCCAATGTTTCAAATGCAAGGGTTTTAACCATACCTCGAAGGGCTGCACTAAAGATATCAAATGTGGGAAATGCTCTGGTTCCCACTACACACAAAACTGTGCATCGGATACACTCACCTGCTCAAACTGTGGTGGCGATCATGACATCACATTTAAACAATGTCCTTCTTACGTAGCAGCAGCAGCGAAAATGAAGGTTCCCCCTACCACCAACCTGCTATACAGCAGTGCATTATAAAAAACTTCCTCAGCCCATCACCAACCTCTACCTCACACTCAATCCACAACCTTCGCTTGTACCGGATATCCCTGTCTCCGACACTCCCGCAACCCCAGGGTCCAACCATCTCTCACAAAACGCGCAACTGAATCCTGATTTAGTTGAAACTCTCGTCACTCGCATCGAAAATGATCTTATTGAAACGATCGTCACTCGCATCGAAAATGCACTGGAAAAGACCCTGGACCGACTCCTAACAAAATTTTTTGCCCAAGTACCACAACCCACCCCCTGAGGCTGACCCAACAGACCCCCCATCAACAGCTACAGACACTGACTTCCGCCCAAATAAAGCTACCAATGCTGGACACACATTGTTTGATCAAATGATGGAAAAACTCCTAATTACCTCCTTAGCGCGCCTCACCAAAACCACTTCCCAGACTGACGTGCCACAAACCCCAACCACCAGTACCAAGAGTAAGACACAGCCACCATCCACATCTAGGTATCCAACTCGTACTATTGGCGCACCAAAGAAAACAGACACATCCACAACCCAAACATCCTAAATGACTCCCCTAACCTTCATGACTTGGAACGCAAAAAGCGTCAAAACATACCTCACAGAACTTAAACAATTCCTCTACTCATCCAAACCGGACTTAGCATTCATCACCGAATCCTGGCTCACTCCCAAACAAAATCCCGTATTTAAAAACTTTCAGATGCAGAGACTGGACAGACCCAACCGTATGGGGGGTGGTATTTTCCTTCTAACACGAAGTAATATGACATGTAAACCTGTAACACTAACGTATTTTGTGAACGGTAAATTAGAAGTTCTAGCATGCCTAATACCTTATAATGGTACACACATATCCTTTCTGGGTATATACAACCCTGGAGGCACCATAAACTCAAATGAACTGGAATTTTATCTTAACCAATTACGACACCCGATCATTGTTACAGGTGATCTCAATGCTAACCACCCCACATGGAGTAGAGGTACCCAAAATACTGCAGGCACCGATTTGTACAACTACTTAGACACTACACCATATACTCTTCTTTCGCCGCCCTACCTTGCAACCTACTTTAACCTACAGAACCAATTATGAAGCCTCACTGGACATCTGCTTTGGCTCTGCACACTTTCAACATGAACTACAGTTTCATACTGGACCAGATATTGGTAGTGACCACAAACCCCTCATAATAAAATTTACTAACTTTCACCCACCAACCCACCCGCTTACGCTTCCCAAGTGGAACATTAAGTACCTAGACAAGAAAAAATGGGCTGATATTGTCCGCCTCCCAGACACAGACGAAGTAGACCCTAACAAGCGACTGTCCACAATCACCTCGGCCATAAATTCTGCAGCCACCCAAATGCTTAAGAAAACTTCAGGACATAGGTCCAACAAACCACTTAAACCGTGGTGGAACGCGGAATGTGCACGAACAGTCGCTTTACGCCGACGATCCATTAAAAAACAAAGACGTCAACCCTCCCTACAGAACTGGGTCAATCTCCGGCGGGCTACAGCAGCGGCCAAAAAAACCATACTATCAGCAAAACGAGCATCATGGGCAACATTCTGTGATAGCCTCACACCCACAACGCCACATTCAAAAGTCTGGGCTACATTTAACAGCATCAAAGGTCGCCCAACATTCCCTTCGTTCCCCCTGATGATCAACGGTTCACTCTGTCAAACACCTCAGGAGCGTGCAAATGTTCTCGCTGAATGCCTTAAAGTTACCCTCTCAACACCCTTCCTTCATGCCCAAGAACTCTCCCTCAGACAAGAAATTGACCGTGCCATACCGCTGCCCATGCTCGGCGTCGACAACATATACACCTTAAGCGAGCTACGATTGGCCTTAAACCGCCTACCTCTTGGCAAGGCACCTGGAGAGGATGGAATTCCCTATGAACTCATCAAATATCTTCCACCGACTGCACACAGCACTCTTCTAAACTATTACAATCTATGCTGGACTCACGGAAATATTCCTTCACAATGGCAGACCAGTATTATTCTTCCGTTCCTTAAACCAGGAAAAGACCCATCCCAACCTGCGTCATACAGACCTATCTCCCTACTATCATGCCTCAGTAAAGTCATGGAAAGGCTAGTACATACTCGCCTCCAATGGTACCTAGAGTATAACAATATTATAGCGTCACTCCAAGCTGGATTTCGACCGCAATGCTCCACGCTAGATCAGATCCCACATTCAACACATAACTAAGAAAGTCTCTAAGACAGTTGGTATACTCTCCAAAATCAGATATTATGTTCCTAACTCTGCTCTCCTCTCACTATATTATGCACTAATCTACCCCTATCTTAATTATGGTATCTGTGCATGGGGGTCTACCACTGCAAACCACCTTAAGCCCATCATCACACAGCAAAAATCTGCTATCAGAATAATAACTAACTCTGCTTTCAGACAACACTCAGCTCCCTTGTTTAAATCCCTAAACTTGCTAAATATTAACTCCCTCCACACATTCTCTTGTGTCAACTACATTTACAAAACCCTGTTCTTAAATGCAAACCATGCTCTGAAACTCTTCCTGGACAGATGTAATAGGACCCATTATCACCACACCAGAAATAAATATCTCTTTGATATCCCCAGGGTCAAACTTAATCTGTGTAAACACTCTATGCAAATTAAGGGACCTAGTCTATGGAACTCACTCCCTAGTGAATTGAAAAACTGTAAAACTTTTGCCTTATTTAAAAGCAAAACCAAAAAGTACCTAACTTCATCTATTTAGTTTCCTACACTGAGCTTTAAATTTGCTCTGTACCTAGTGTTACCCAATCTCCTAATTTTTATGTAATATCAAACAACCTTATCATTGTGTTCATTGCTGTCTTCTTTTATGTGCTAGCCATATGCTGTATTGTGACTACCAATTTTTGTCAACTACCATTCAAGCTGTCATTGCAATCAATCTTATATTGTTTCTGCTGTATTGTGCCTACCAATTTGTTGTCAATTACCATTTTAAGCTGTCATTGCAATCAATCATAGCTACCTATGTGCTTTAATATACTGTACCTATAATTTTCTCTCATCTTCTTTTTTTTTCATTCCATGTAATCTGTTATCATTTTTTTGTCTATAAATTTTGCAAGTATTTACCTCCTTAAAATTTTCTTAGATTAAGGACCTGCCCGAAACGCTGCGCGTGCTAGTGGCTTTACAAGACTGTAATTACCATATTTGTATCCTCACATTCCTTATGTACATTCTTGTATATGCATAAATAAATAAATAAATAAATAAATACTCTGCCTTGAACATGAAATCCGCACCTCTCTCAGAAGCAGTAAATATTGTCTTGTTGTCTACCTAGACCTCAAAGGAGCTTTTGATAGCATTCCTCATACTTGCCTCCTCGCAAAGCTTGCACGTTTAGGCGTACAGGGAAGATTACTTTTATGGTTACAGTCCTATCTCACAAACAGGACCTCCAAAGTCTTTATACAAGGCGAGTTTTCCGATGGCATCCCAATACAAACAGGTGTTCCACAAGGCTCCATACTAAGCCCAACCCTATTTGCCGCATTCTTAGCAGATTTGCCTAACACCCATCCTGTTCACCTCTCGGCGTACGCCGACGACTTAACATTGTATTATTCAGACAATGCCCTACCAAATACAGTCTCTACAATGCAAACAGCACTGAACCACCTCATAGATTGGACACAACAATGGGGCCTTCAAGTCAGTACTACCAAAACCTGCTATCAGATTTTCACTAAAAAAAGACTACTTCATCTACCCACACTCACAATACACAACACTCCCATCCAACACGTACGAGAACATAAGTATCTTGGCATGCGCTTAGACTCCCCCTTACTTACCTGGAAAGCACACATTCAACACCTTAAACAGACGACACAACCCCGACTCGCCATACTTAAAGCCCTCACTGGCACCACCTGGGGAGCACACCATAAAATCTTGCTCCGTTTCTATACAACCTACATTCGCAGCCAACTGGACTATTGTTGCCAAGCATATGCGTCGGCGGCGCCCACTAACCTACAGAGCCTCGAGGTCATACAAAATAATGCCATACGACTTATATGTGGCGCAATGCGTTCAACTCCAATCCTCGGACTTTACGGGGAAACAGGCCTCACAAGCCTAGCCACCAGACGAGACATTATGTGTGCCAACTATCTGTCACTCTGTACGTACCACTGCTCACCAGACACCCATACAGATCAAAAATTAACCCGACAGTTAACCCATATAACCCCCGCTCCCCAACCATTCACTCGCAACCTTTCCTCACACGGGCTACAAATAACCTCAATATAGACCTCTCCCTACTTCAAAACTGTGAAACCCAACTTCCTGTTCCCCCCATTCCACCTTGGCTTTATACAACTCCTAAAACAGCAATACAACTCGAAGACAACATTCCAAAATCTGCACCAAACTCGGCCATAGCCTCAGTCTTTGTCTCAACAATGAAAAATTGCTACCCAAATACCACAGAAATTTACACAGATGGGTCTCGCATCTTCATGAACAACGTACCCTCAGTCACTTGCGCTGTATGGATACCGGAATACCATCTCAAGCAGGGATGGCGGTTACCAAACCAACTATCTATTTTCACAGCGGAATTATATGCCTTGTATCAAGCTCTCCAAATCATCACAACATTACCAGTTGGGATATATACAATCTGTAGTACTCGACCAAGAGCGCGATTCAAGTAATTTCGTACTCTTCGAAAACATGCAAGGAGATTGTCTACCCATGCCTTCATTATCTTTACAAACATCAATTGAACGGTTATGACACCTCTATCCAATGGGTCCCAGCACATTGTGGTATTCTCCATAATGAACTTGTAGACCAACTAGCCAAAGCGATGCACGACACGCCTCACCTCACCCGTCATCCAATTCCCCATGTTGCACGTAAAGGAGCCTTCAAAGATACCATCTCCCAGGATTTTGCAACAAACTGGAAAACGTTATGCTCACCTTTGCACTATGGGTCCATTAAAAAGAAATGGGAAACTTGGAAACATGTCCGATATAAAAGCAGAGAAATTGATGTAACGGTGACCAGATTATGGCTGGGACACACCAAACTAGCAGCACACAGCTCTAAGTACAGAACAGACATCAACGAACTCTGTACTCACTGTCAGGTGCCTGAAACAGTCGAACACTATCTCCTGCACTGCTTCCGACATTATAGTGCCAGAGTAAATTTCAAGCAAGTCTTTATCGCACTTAAAATACCCTTCACCATCGAGCATATATTAGGAGGCGGTGACCACTCGTCACAAGAAAAATACCAAATAGTCAAAGCACTGGCTAAATATCTCCAATCGACCAACAAATTGAGTCACATCTGACCCGCGCCACATTTATACCTGGCGCCACCAACAGCTAAACACAGAAAACAACTGCCTCGTCGAAACACCAAGGATCAGCTGACGCCATAAACACAACACACCGCCCTACGGTGCGGCAAGTCTCCTTCTGACACACACCTCTGTTTTAATCACCGTTCCTCTATCTACAGCACAACGCAACAAGCACCTTGGTAGCTCTGATCATCTTCAACATAAACACGTCCAACAACATCAGTACTGGTGCAGTCATCGGGAGGACAAACCCTTCATGCAAACTGCACCTACTATCAACAAGAAGAAGAAGAGCATAAAACCTTCCCACAAACTGCACCTATCATAAAGAAGAAGCCCACCATTGACCGCCAAGTGCTCACATCAAGTCTATCTCTATAACAGCCTAAGAAACAACACTCAAGTCTTGCCTAACCCTCAATATTGACGTCAAGCGTCACCCAGCATCACCACTCATGCAGTCATCCAAGGAGAAAACCTTCCCACAAACTGCACCTATCATAAAGAAGAAGAAGACTCACCAGTGTCCAGAGTGTGGGAAGGTATTCACTCATCTTGGAAATATGAAGAGTCATATGTTAGTGCATTCGGGTGAAAAACCTCATATGTGTCCAGAGTGTGGGAAGAGGTTCAGTCAGCTTGGAAGTATGAAGACTCACATGTTAGTGCATTCGGGTGAAAAACCTCATAAGTGTCCAGAGTGTGGGAAGGTATTTACTCATCTTGGAAATATGAAGAGTCATATGTTAGTGCATTCGGGTGAAAAACCTCATATGTGTCCAGAGTGTGGGAAGAGGTTCAGTCAGCTTGGAAGTATAAAGACTCACATGTTAGTGCATTCGGGTGAAAAACCTCATAAGTGTCCAGAGTGTGGGAAGGTATTTACTCATCTTGGAAATATGAAGAGTCATATGTTAGTGCATTCGGGTGAAAAACCTCATATGTGTCCAGAGTGTGGGAAGAGGTTCAGTCAGCTTGGAAGTATAAAGACTCACATGTTAGTGCATTCGGGTGAAAAACCTCATAAGTGTCCAGAGTGTGGGAAGGTATTTACTCATCTTGGAAATATGAAGAGTCATATGTTAGTGCATTCGGGTGAAAAACCTCATATGTGTCCAGAGTGTGGGAAGAGGTTCAGTCAGCTTGGAAGTATAAAGACTCACATGTTAGTGCATTCGGGTGAAAAACCTCATAAGTGTCCAGAGTGTGGGAAGGTATTTACTCATCTTGGAAATATGAAGAGTCATATGTTAGTGCATTCGGGTGAAAAACCTCATGTGTGTCCAGAGTGTGGGAAGAGGTTCAGTCAGCTTGGAAATATGAGGACTCACATTCGGGTGAAAAACCTCATATGTGTCCAGAGTGTGGGAAGAGGTTCAGTCGGCTTGGACATATGAAGTCTCACATGGTAGTGCATTCGGGTGAAAAACCTTATAAGTGTCCAGAGTGTGGGAAGAGGTTCAAACGTCTTGGACATATGAAGACTCACATGATGATGCATATTGATGAAAGACCTTATGAGTGTGGCAAAAGGCTTAGAGATCGTAGATCTATTATAAGTCACATGTTAGTACATACAGAAGAAAGGCCTTATGAGTGTGATAAATGTGGCAGATTATTTAAGTCACGTAAAGGTATAAAAGCACACATGTTAGTGCATCTGAATGATAAACCTTCATGAGTGTCCAGAGTTTTGAAAGAGATTCGGTCATCTTTGTAGTATGAAAACTCACAAGACGGTGCATTTGGGTGATAGGTTAAACATTTTGAGTGTGAGAGATAAATCTGAAAATGTTTTAAGTATAATGTATAATAAAGCACATATTAGTTCATTAAATTATAATACCATTTTTCCAATTTTAAAATTGTTGGAAATTGTAAACTTTATCAGGAAAATATCTTGCACTCTCCATAGCTTCAATTATTATTTTATTATATATTTTTATACTGTTTTAGCTTACCCAATTCCATATACTGTATTAATAAACATGGTGTTGCTACTTCACTGTAACTTGTTTCTCACTCTCCAACCCCTGCCCTATTTTCCTTTCTGTCATCATGATCATGTATCTACAACTAGTACCAATTTTCTTCTTTGATATCTGTGTACCTCATAGCTTCCGTTCCACTTTCTTCTCTGCCACTAAAGAAATATGGCAATGTTCCATAGCCACAGTGTTGGCATTGGCAGTGCCATCACTGCCACCACAGTTGAAGGCTTGAAAGAAAGTCGAAAGCACTCTAGTTGAGTGTTAACTTTTAACTGTTGTTGTATATATATACTATTTTACTATTTTAATGAAATATTTTTTTTTATTTTGCTTAATGACTGAGATATATAAATCACTAACAAATATATATTAGACTGGAATTTATTTCAGCCAAACCTCTTTGTAGCGAGTAGATTATCCCAATAATATACTCGCTCCAAATACATTGTTAATATTCCTGTCAACCTTTGGAGATGAATGAGGTGAGGCGTTGCCCGGGCAACACGGTGAGGTGTTGCCCGAGCATATAAGCAGCGGAGTAGCAAACATTGGCTAGTCTACTTTCAAGTGTGGTCTAGAGCAGACACTTGCGAGATACTGTACCGACGCTCAGTGCGCTCAACTCACACCAAAGTATCACCTGTGTACTTCTGTATATTCGACCAAATATATATATAGTATCTTAGTGTCTGTGTTTATTTGTCACCATACTTTATGTAACAATAGAACCGTTACATTGGTGACCCAGTGAGTTTAAAAGAACACCTAGTCACAAACTAGGTCTTCGCCATGGATTTATCTACCAGGTTTCCAGCATACAACGCAGATGAGCCAGAATTTTGGTTCATGCAGATGGAGGCTATTTTCGACCTTCACGAAATTTCGACTGAGAAAGCCCGATATGCCTGTACCCTGCCAACACTTCCCTCGGAGGCTATGCACACTGCCTCCGCTGTCATCACCGCGCCATCACCGGACACCAGGACGTACACTGCATTGAAGGCCGCTCTTCTACAGGCAGCAATGAAACGCCGCATTCAACAAAGGGACCAACTCCTCACTGACAAAAGATTAGCAGACAAAACACCAGCTCAGCTTCTGCGGCATATTCAGTATGTGATGCATAGTGCAACTGGCCCAGCCCCCAGCGAGATTGTGAGATCACTGTGGATACAACTCTGTCCAAAACACATTCAACCGGCCCTATTCAGTATGGCTGACGACACCCCATTAGCCCAGCTGGCTACACTGGCAGACCGGCTTCATACGACGTCTGATAACGCTACGCTGTCCCACCTCAGTGATACACAGCAGACTACAGACACCCAACAACTCGACGTCCTCCAGAACCGGTGTTTCTTCCACCCAGGGAAAACGTACCATGCGAATCCAGTATCAGTCTCTAGGCGACAGCGAGAACGTCGGGGAGAGCTTTGTTCTTACCACCAGAAGTTCGAACACCAAGCCCGCAACTGTAGGGCTCCTTGTTCCTGGTCGGGAAACTACTTCGGCGGGGACTGTTAACGGCCAGTGACCCCGCCATTTCAAACACTACACTGCTCTACATATCTGACGTCATAACCAAACGCCGTTTCCTCGTTGACACAGGTGCAGCAGCTAGCGTGTTGCCTCCCTCACTGGTCAAACCAACCCGTACTCCTGGTTTGGACTTACGAGCCGCCAATGGTACGTCCGTCTGTACATATGGGACCCGCGCCCTGGTTCTCGAGTTCGCCTCTCTGGGTCGCTTTACGTGGACTTTCCTCATAGCGGATGTGGAACAACCCATTCTTGGATGGGATTTCCTGCAACACCATCGACTTATGGTGGATCCCGCAGGTGCAGTACTTCGAGCCTCTCCTAGTACCTCTACACAAGTTAACATCGTCACCCCAGTCGCATCTACGGAACTTCAAGCACTCCTGGATGAATTCAAAGATGTGACCCAACCCGCCAGCCCTCGACCAGAGGTGCAACATACGATTACGCATCACATTACTACAACGGGAGCACCTACCTTCGCCAGACCACGCCGCCTGGCACCGGAACGACTGGCGTTAGCACGTGCTGAATTCAATAAGCTACAGGAGGCGGGAATAATCCGCCCTTCGAACAGTCCATGGGCTTCACCTCTCCACATGGTCTCGAAAACAGCCCCAGGGGAATGGCGCCCTTGCGGAGACTACAGGGCTCTCAACGTTCGCACTCTGCCGGATCGCTACCCAATACCACACATCCAGGATTTCTCGCAGGGATTGAGCAACGCAACCGTTTTTTCGAAAATTGACCTTGTGCGGGCATTTCACCAGATCCCTGTGGAACCGGCAGACATTCCGAAAACAGCGATCACAACACCTTTTGGACTGTTTGAATTCGTCCGGATGCCTTTTGGTCTACGGAATGCAGCCCAGACATTCCAACGCTTCATCGACCAAGTAGTTAAGGACCTTCCTTTTTGCTACGCCTACATTGACGATCTGCTGGTGGCCAGTACATCACCAACAGAACATCTGCTACACCTCCGACTCCTTCTCACCCGTCTGCGCAACTTCGGCTTGCAGCTCAACTCCGAGAAGTGTATTTTCCATGTTCCAGAGCTGGATTTCTTGGGACACCGTGTGTCAGCAGCAGGGGTCCAACCACTAGAGAAGAAAATCGAGGCATTCAGGGAATTCCCGCGCCCATCTACTCCAAAGAAGTTGCAAGAATTTCTTGGTGTAGTGAATTTTTATCATCGATTCATCCCACATTGTTCGGACATCTTGCGACACTTATACGACCTCTTACGTGGTCGGAAACTCACGTCCCGTCTTCCGTTGGAGTGGACTCCCCAGGCAGAGACAGCATTCACCGACATAAAACACAAGCTGGCGGAATTCACCTTGCTCGCACACCCAGTGTCTGACGTTCCCACCAATCTATCTACCGACGCTTCAAACACAGCAATTGGTGCTGTACTACAACAGCTCGTTGAAGGAGAATGGCGCCCAATTGCATTCTTTTCAGTGCGCCTGTCACCCACTGAAGAGAAGTACAGCACTTTTGATAGGGAACTGCTCGCCATCTACTCAGCCATACAACATTTCCGGCACTTTCTCGAGGGGCAGAACTTCCACATCCTCACAGACCACAAACCTCTCACTTATGCGCTGGCGGCCAAGGGTGATGCTCACTCTCCTCGAGTAGCCAACCACCTGGGATTTATTTCCCAATTTACCTCGGATATCCGTCATGTCAAAGGAACTAATAATGTCATAGTCGATGCACTGTCTCGACCCACCATAAACCACGTCGTGACAAACCCAGCTCAGGTGGACTATTGTGTAATCAGTAAGGCCCAACGGGAAGACCCTGATCTGCAGCGATTACGAACATCTGACACAGCTCTCCGGTTCATCGAGATTCCCATGGAAGCTGGCGGAAGGATAATCTGTGACACCTCACGGACGGGAGCACTTAGGCCCTACATTCCTGCCCAGTTTCGCTGGAAAACGTTCTCAGTATTTCACTCCCTAGCACACCCAGGAGTACGTGCTTCCCAGAAACTACTAATGGAGCGTGTTGTATGGCCAGGAATCAATGCCGATGTTCGACGATGGACTCGCTCATGTCTCTAGTGCCAGCGAGCGAAAACACATCATCACACAAAGAGCCCTCTTCAACAGTTTCCGTTACCTTCTGACCGTTTTGAGGTGGTGCATGTAGACATCGTTGGACCATTACCGTCGGCAAGAGGATATTCTTATCTACTCACCTGCATTGATCGATTCTCCAGATGGCCGGAAGCAATCCCATTAATCAACATCTCAGCTGAGTCAGTGGACCAGGCTTTCCTCTCTGGATGGGTCGCCCGTTTTGGCAGCCCCTCTGTCATCATCACCGACCAAGGACGACAGTTCGAATCATATCTATGGAAGGAACTTATGGAATTCCTCGGCACCACACATAACCAAACCACAGCATACCACCCTGAGTCGAACAGAATGGTGGAACGCTTTCATAGACAACTAAAAGCTGCCCTAAGAGCTCAAGCACGCCCTGATGATTGAATCGACAACCTTCCATTAGTCTTGCTTGGCATCCGTTCGGCCACGAAGAAGGGCAGTGGATTCTCGGCAGCAGACTTAGTATACGGATCTAGCCTGCAGCTTCCGAGCGAATTCTTAACCCCAACGCCACTTATCACACCCCCAGACCCCACTTTTGTCCAGAAATTACGGGTGGCCATGACAAACATTCGGCCTACACCACCACGCCAACCGACAACTCGTGCTACATATGTGCCTCATGAGCTCCACACAACTGAACACGTGTTTGTAAGAGTCGACGCTGTTCGACGCCCTCTACAGTCACCTTACGAACTACCATTTAAAGTGGTTTCTCGAACACCGAAGTTCTTCACCATTGAACGCCGAGGACAGCGGGTAAACATCTCCATCGATCGCCTTAAACCAGCACACTGTGACGCTGCCCCAGACATCCTTCCAGAGACACATCCGCCGACTACGCAGTTCACTTTTTGACCACAGTTACCAGCAGCACCGCCACCTACGACAACGGACGATCCTGTACGACCTCCCACCCTACAACCCCAGTTACCAGCCGCACCACAACCTGATCCTACGACGACGGACGATCCTGTGCGACCTCCCACCCTACGACCCCAGTTAGATGACATCAGCGAAGAGGAGGAAGTTAACTTTGATGGTTATGTAACGCGAGCAGGGCGTACAATTCACCAACCAGCTAAGTTCCTTGATCAAGTATTTTTCCTTTCTTCCCCTGGGAGGGGGAGTTCTGTAGCGAGTAGATTATCCCAATAATATACTCGCTCCAAATGCATTGTTAATATTCCTGTCAACCTTTGGAGATGAATGAGGTGAGGCGTTGCCCGGGCAACACGGTGAGGTGTTGCCCGAGCATATAAGCAGCGGAGTAGCGAACATTGGCTAGTCTACTTTCAAGTGTGGTCTAGAGCAGACACTTGCGAGGTACTGTACCGACGCTCAGTGCGCTCAACTCACACCAAAGTATCACCTGTGTACTTCTGTATATTCAACCAAATATATATATAGTATCTTAGTGTCTGTGTTTATTTGTCACCATACTTTACGTAACAATAGAACCGTTACATCTTCATTTATGCAGGTGCTGAGTCACAATAACGTGGCTGAAGTATGTTGACTAGACCACACACTAGAAAGTGAAGGGACTACGACGTTTCGGTCCGTCCTGGACCATTCTGGACAATCGACTTGAGAATGGTCCAGGACGGACCGAAACGAAGTCGTCTCTTTATATATATTTGCATCAGATATTTTTAGTAGTCTGGCCTATCTACAGTAGTTATAGTGATCTAACCCTTGCATTATTGTGTGCATTAAGATAGATTCTGATAAAAGGTTAACCTTAGTTCAGTAGTCGTATTAGCTTGACTAGCATTTATAATTTTCTGAGTTGGAAATATATATTACTCTAGCCCAACGATATATAGTAATATATATTACTCAGCTGTTAAATAATATTTGCCAGACTGAGATATTTATGTTATAGCAGTTATATTAGCGTGACTCAGGCAATTATAATTTTTTGCCTGGCAATTGTATTAATCAGACTTGCAATTACTGGTTATATTACATGTATCCAGACTGATAATTACATTAGCTTGACTATCAATTATACTATCCTCACAGAATTATGTGAGTATGACTCCAGCAGTTATATTAGCCTGAATCCGACAATTATAATAGCCTGAGTGACAATTATATTATCTTAACCTGCAATAATATTATACCGATTTGCAATTATATTACATATATCCTGACCACTGATAATTGGATTAGCTTTAATTGGATAATTTGGATATTGATTGGATAATTTAATAATTTAATTGGATAAATTTACTTAATTGGATAATTTTACTGATAATTGGATTAGCTTGACTGGCAATTATATTATCCTGACTCAATTAAATGAGTCTGACTGGCAATTATATTACCCCCTGACTAGCAATTATATTATCTTAACTAGCAATAATATTAGCCTGACTGACAATTATATTATTCTGACACTGGCAGTTACATTAGCGCGCTAGTAAATATATTATCCTGACACAATTATATTAGAATACTGGCAATTATATTATCTTATCTGACAATAACATTAGCCTGACTGTCACTTGTATTCACCCATTTTATAAAGTGGCATTTTTCATTTATAGTGTGTTACCATGACTATAATTTAGATTTTTTTTGGAGTAGTAGTAGGCATCCTTCAGTCTCGGGAGACTATGGAGTTGCGCCCTAGTTGTCAATCCTGGTGCAGCGTCTAGTGTGACTGATGAGGCCAATCCGAGAGTGGCAGTCCATCCCACACCGAGCACAAACGAAGTCCGATTCTGGTCTGTCTTCCTAGCTACCGGCTTTCCTTCTCTGTCTCTTTGCCTCCGATTCCTTGGCAAGTGACTTCTCGAACTTGGAGATACCTCTTTGAGCAGACTGCCCCCAGGCTGAACGGTCTGCAGCTAGTGTCTCCCATATAGCAAGATCGACGTCCATGGCTTTCAGGTCCCTCTTGCATACGTCTTTATACCGTAGCTGGGTCTTGCCTGTTGGACGCTTTCCCTGCATCAGCTCTCCGTACAGGAGATCCTTGGGAATCCTGCCGTCGCCCATTCCCACAACGTGCCCGAGCCAGCGCATTCGTCTGTTTCAGCATTGTGTACATGCTGGTGATTCTTGCTCTCCTCAAGACGTTGTTGTTTGTCACCTTGTCCTGCCAGGTGATGTCCAAGATGTGTCGAAGGCAGCGCATGTGGTAGGCATTCAGCTGTCTTTCCTGACGGGCGCGGAGTGTCCAAGACTCACTTGCATAAAGGAGAGTGCTCAGGACACAGGCACTGTAAACCTGAATCTTTGTATACTCAGTCAGCCTATTGTTGGCCCACATTCTCTTTGTCAGTCTGGACAGGGTAGTAGATGCCTTACCGATGCGTTTGTTTAGCTCCGTATCAAGAGAGAGGGAGTCCGAGATTGTGGAGCCCAGGTACACGAAGTCGTGAACGACTTCCAGTTTGGAATCGGAGATGCCGATGTCAGGTGGGGAGTCCACTCCTTGTCCCATGACTTGTGTTTTCTTCAGACTGATGGTGAGTCCGAAAGCCTGAGAGGCCTCGCTGAAGCGGGTCATGAGCCGTTGGAGGTCTTCGGCTGAGTGGGCAGTGACGGCTGCGTCGTCGGCAAAAAGGAAGTCGCGAATTTTTTTGGAGTATTTCATGGAATATAGTTAGCCTAGGCTTAATTACTGCTAGTATTTACTTCAGTTGTCTATTTTTGCATTATTCTCAATCTCTTTGATTAATAAGTATTTCTAACTATAAATTACGGTGTAATGATTATTAATTTGTAGATATAAGCCTAAATTTAATAATTGCATAATTGGTATGCATGATTATTATAGGCCTGTTTTACCAGGTATAAGAGTAGCCTTTATGGCAGGGGTGGCCAAACTTGCTTACTGTAAGAGCTGCAAATGATAAACCTCAGATGTTTGAGAGCTGCAGGAGAACCATTTGAGAGCCACAGCTTCCTTACTGAATAATGTCAACAGTGTCTGCTGGCTATTTATTGATGATTTTCACTCATTTAGCTTATTTTTCCTTAAGTGTGATTTAGGTGGATAATCATACGAAAAGTTTTTGTGATTAGGTTCATACTGGCGTTTCAAGTTCCTGGCTTTGTAATGACTGAATGGCACTTGACTAACAAGACACAAAGGTTTACCTCCTTTAACTGTGAATGCAAACTTTGTTCTACAAGTATCGGAACTTTTTATATAGTCGTGCATTTCTTGCAATGGATTCGGGTAGAAACTAATAGAATATTGACATTCGCAAGATTTTTTTACTAGCCGCATATTAAAGGTCAAAGAGCTACGGTTATATTATATAGAACTGGACGATTGTTTCAACATAAAAGGTCACTGTTCACACTCAGTAACTAGAAGTGTTACCGAACTAACGTACTTGACAATTTTCTCAACATACAAAGTAACTGTTCACTCACAGTAACTATATGTTATAGAACTTGCAGGAAACACTGTGCGTGTTATTGATCTTACAAGAATGTAAAAATACCAATCTTATATAATCTCACCAACCCATTGTACTTGCATGTGAATAAATTATTATTAATATTATTAATAATATTATTAACTTACTTGACCATTATCTTAAGATACAAGGTCACTGTCCACTTACAGTAACAATATGATACATAGAACTTAGTTAACTCCTATTAAGTATGGCACTTGTGCAACCCGTCACCTTAAAAATAACGTCACTTTTCGCTCGTATGCGCGCTATGGCCAAATTAGGACGTAATTTGAAATGAAATCGACTCACAAAAGTAACGTACTGTTCCGTTTTCTGTTTGAGTCCTCCGGCTTACTCGGCCAGCTTAGAAAAGGATTCTTTCCATTAACGTTTTTCATACCGTTTTGAAACTCTATGAGAATTTCCTGCCCACCTAACCTATCAGAGGACCCTTAACTTACTGTTGTTGGAAAAAAATCCCAAATTTATATCCATTTTTTTTCATTTTCAAATTGAATCCATATTCGGCCATACGGGCAAACGGCCAAAAGCGACTTTCTTTTTAAGAGGACAGGTTGAATTAAGTGAGCCAGGGGTTGTTTAATCTTTTGGTAGTTTATATCCATTATGAATTTATATCCTGTGTATTGTTGAGTTCAGATTCCCAGTTTATATTGTGAGGTGCATTTATGAGATTCCCTATTGTTGATGTTTCCTAATTATTGGGAAGGCTAAATTAATGCAGGTTATGGCTGGTTTCCTAAATATTGGGAATGCTAAATTAATTAAATTACTGTAATTTAATTAAAATTTGTATGCCTCTCAACCAGTTTAAAAGAGAGAGACTGTAATAACAAAATAAATACATAAATAAGTTTTATTTAGGTAAAAGTACATACAAAATTCAAATTTCAAAATCTAATTTTTATTCAGGTAAAGTACATACATAGATTATGAGTTACAAATATAATGTTGGATTTATAGATAGAGCTAGTACATACAGTACCTAAAGCCACTAATACACATAGCGTTTTGGGCAAACATACAAGATGAGTTACAAACAGAATGGTGGATTTCTAGTTTATCTACAGGTAGTACATACTATGCCTAAAGTCACTAATACGCACAGCGTTTCGGGTAAGATGAAGGAAAAACATTTAGACTAAAACCTTAAAACTAATTGAAATCAAAGCGTGAATTGAAAAATAAAATCATGAATGACAAAAATTATATGATGGATGGAACAGCAGAAATTGAAGCAGAACAACAGAAGTAATTTTAACTAAATAAACAGAAGACTACAATTTTCTTCAAGTTTGTATATGGCAGATATCAGCAGTTAAACTTGTTGGTCAATAATCAATATTGTTAATACAAAGCAAAACATAGGTTTACATTTAGGGGGTATGGTAGGTTACATGGAGTTTATTAGGTAGCACTTGGTTTTTCTTTTAAGCTGGTTGAGAGAGGTACAGCCTTTGAAATGACTGGGAAGATCATTCCACATTCTGGATCCCTTGATTTGCAGAGAATTTCTAGTTTGGTTCAGTCGCACTCTTGGAATATCAAATAGGTACTTATTCACCTAGTTGTTCTTGCGGGGGTTGAGTTCTGCTCTTTCGGCCTGCCTCTCAATTGTCAATCAATCAACTGTAACTAACTACTAAAAAAAAATTCCCCCACACACACCAACATCCCTAGGAAGCAACTCTGTAACAGCTGTCTAACTCCAAGGTACCTAATTTACTGCTAGGTAACAGGGGCATCAGGGTGAAAGAAACTTATCCCCATTTATTTCTGCCTGGTCCGGGAATTGAACCCGGGCCACATAATTACGAGCCCTACGCGCTGTCCACTCGGCTACCAGACCCCCCTGGATCTTGAAACCACTCAAGAAACAAGATTTGTTTCTGATGTGCTGCCCATGGGTTTTGTTACAACCTTCTGGGAAGCGTTTAAGGTCAGGATTGGCATTACAGCTCAGTGTTTTAAATATATAGAGTACCCTTGAGAGGATGTGCAGTGACATATTATCTTACATATTCAGAGATTTAAGTAAGCGGGTCGAGTGCAGGCTTGGGGCCAGGGTTTGTTATTTTTCCAATAGCAGATTTGTGTTGAGTAATTAGCGGACGTAAATGATTTTGGGTAGTAGAACCCCCAAGCACAAATACCATAATTGAGATAAGGATAGATGAAAGAAAAATAGAGCGTCACCAGGGTAAGGTGAGGTACATAGTATCTGATTTTAGAGAGAATGCCAACTGTTTTAGAAACTTTTTTAGCTATATTTTGAATGTGTCCCTGGAAATTCAGCTTGTTATCAATGAGAACACCTAGGATCGAATGTAATTACCATCTACTGTGTTACTAATTTGGATATTGTTAATTCTTAGATTAATTTGATCTGAGGATTTATTACCAAACAAAATATAGAAGGTTTTGTCAACATTAAAGATGAGTTTGTTAGCAGTTAGTCAAAGATGGACTTTATTTAGTTCAATATTCACTGAATCATTCAAAATAAGAGGGTTAGGATTGGAGAAAATGAAGAGTGTGTCATTAGCAAATAAAATTGGTTTGAGATGTTGAGAGGCATTTGGAACGTCATTAATGTAGATGAGAAAGAAGTTACATTCCTAGTCTACATTCTCAAAAGAGAATGTAGACTAAGAAATAATTACTTAATATTATATAATTAATATCATATAATCAATATAATGGAGGACGAGCTCCCATGACCTATAAAATGCTCCTATACGGCATGCGTCTCCAATAGCCTCTGACAACCAAGTCCAACTCCTGGCCTGCACGGGTGGCTTAATCTTTAAGGCCGGCAAAACTGCTTTTACCGACAGGAGAAGGGGCGAGGGCTCGCCTCTGGCACCTTAAAACCAGCTGCTCCGGGGAGATGGGACTCGATAGCCTGGGAAGGCAGCCCATCTAGGGGGAAGGAAAACCCTGATTTTAAACCTCCGCTGCCTTGCGGCCACACCCTTTTGTTGGGAAAGGCTTCAGGAGTCAACCTCGAGGAAAAATCAGGAGTTGGAGCCCCTAAGGCAGTTCGTTTTTGACGTCGACCTCGTTCTTGCAGCTCCTGCGACGTTGCTGGAACCATGTGTATTGGCATTTGCCTTTCTATTGGATAATTTCAGCAACGTGGAGAGGGGGGGACCTGCTGCATGGGTAACAGCTTCTCCATATCTACCTACCCAGGCTTTGTGCCCTGTCAGGGCGCAACTCCATAGTCTTCCGAGACTGAAGGATGCCTACTACTACTATAATCAATACCATGTAACTAATTTCACTCACATTTTTCCTAATAATAAGTTTGTTACTCTAATCTTATATTTTCATTTATTACAATTTATGTCCTTTCTTCATCATGTGTCATCTAATTCTTGCATTTCTTTGATAAAGTGTTTATTCATGTCCTTTGTTTATTCTTGTTTCCTTGAATAAAGGAAATCTCATTTCCCTTGTGATCCTTGTTTATTTTTAGTGTTGGCCTCATTAACTATAACTTATATTATATTTCTGTTAAGTTCCAAGAAAATGTTATGAAAAAAAGACCAGTTTCTTTTCTAAATTACACCTTAGTATTTCCATTGTGTTATTAATGTAAATAAAGTACTGTACTGTTGCTAGAACTACTGAGTCATTAATGTAACAGTCTATGCCAGTCATTATTAAGTATCACCTTTTTATTGTATTCATTTGTGTTTTCTTAAAATTATTCATTTTTGTTATCTTATTTCTCTTTTAGCATTAATGTTTACCCCGTCACACCTTTAATTAAATTTTCTTCTAAATTATTGCAAGTTTTGCGGGAAACGCTTTATGTAATAATGGCTTCAAGAGTTTGTGTAACTCCTGTCCCCACAATTGTATATTACTCACATGTCTTGTACATACATTCTTTTGAATACAAATTTAAATATTTAAAATTTTTAATTTAATGATGTCCTGAAAATGATGTTACACCCCCTTCTTCGTACTCACCGCATCCTTGAAAACAAAATTTCCCCGGCTTCTGTTCCTCCTGCTATTTCTACTACTACTTATCATGTTGATCTGGCTACTGCTGTTCCTCCTGTTATTTCTACTGCTACTTATCATGTTGATCCAGCTACTGCTGTTCCTCCTGTTATTTCTACTGCTACTTCTCATGCTGATCCGGCTACTGCTGTTCCTCCTGCTATGTGAGGCTCGCTTGAGAGGAGCTTAAATCACTTGAGTACTAGACATCGTGAGGGGAAGCTGCGTTCCGTGTGAGCTCCTGTCAGAGAGGAACCCCTAGGTGATATGCCTTCAAGAGAAAGGAAGTGTGCAGACGTTCCAGCTGTGGAATCGAGCTGGGAATGTGTGGTCTCAAGTCCTGGACGGCAGGGAGAGTTTGTTAAGCCACCCAGAGACATTATCGTGGGCCGTGGGAGCGCCCTGGTCAGACTCCGTCAGAGGGAGAGCGCCCTGCAGGGGACCTTTTTGTGGTTTATCTGGGGAAGAAGTTGCTGAGAACTTCGAAGCCAGCAGAGAGGGAGTAGTTGATGAGACTCTAGGGTTGTGGAAGGTACTGAGCTCTGTGGAAGAACAGTCCCTATAGTGAGGAGTTGGACCTCAACCTGCGAGAGGAGAAGCAGTGGAGAAGAGTTTACATGCTTTTGTGATACAAGTGTTGAAGCACCATTGTTGATCAAGGAAGACTTCATGGTGTAGCAGTCAGGAGAGCTGTGGAGGACCCTGGTAGAAGTGGTGAAGCACCACTGTTGCTCAAGGTGCAGTGGCCTGGAGGAGCTGTGGAGGATCCTGGTAGATAAACCCGGAAGAACCTGAAGATATCAGGGTAGTGAACTTCAAGATGTGGAAGGGAAGTTCTGGTTGATTACTTGTAGGGAGTTGGTAGAGTGTTTGGTTGTCATTAGCGTACAAGACGCATTGAAAGGTGGGTGACTGTTTGCCATTTTTGTAACAAGGAGTACTTATACTGAAGTATAGAGTTACAGTCGTAGGCTGGATTACCTGCAGAAACATACATATGTGTTCTAGGACTGATAGAGTGATCGATTGATCATTGTTGTATATCAAGGAACATTTATACTAATATTTATGTTATTGCATTCATGCGCTGGTTTTCCTTGCACATGTTATAGATATATATTCTCTTGCTGATGGTGCAACATTGTGTTATAAGACGACCTATTTGTGGAGGTTGGTAGTAGTAAGTAGTGAATCAGGAGATAGGATACCACTTGAAAACCAGATGATAGAGTTCTGATGGTGTTGGAGCGCAACCTGATTGAAAAGGTATAGAGTGTAGGATTCATTATTATTATATACGTGTATGTGCTTTGTCCAGTAAATGTATTCAAATTTGCTGGTGTTTGCCCTTGTCCTAGTGAGGCTTCCCAGGAAGTAGGAAAGAAGGAGAGAGAGAGAAAGAACCAAGAACCACAGCTGTGGACAGGGTAGAACGGAATACTAATAAGTCAAAGGGGACTGAGGAGATCATATCACATAAGGAGTGAGTAAGGAGTCACAGCGGTTCGAGTGGGTGTGTGCACGTGACAACGAGGCTAAGTATTGGAGCCGCATCCCCTAAACGTGTGACGTTGAGCCCTCTCCAAGAGCCAGAAGCGCCCAGGGTGATCTCCTGATAAAGTATAAGCACTCTACCGAGTTTTGGGTTGGGTTGTCTATAAAGAAGGATCAACGACAACACCAACCCCAATAGACATCACCTTCGTCTCAACTTCCCACGTCAGTACCTTGCTGCACCCTCTATCATTGTTTATGATCTCAGCCAGTGGGTCGCGGAACAAGATCTAGCAGATGAAAGTACATTCATGAACGACTTCAATGAATCCAACCTGGGCTTAGGGCTCCAGGAAGCCAACTTCATCAACAGATATCGCTCCTTGAAGCTGACAATCCAGATCGTAGCTTCGGCTACTCTGGCTACCAGAAATGGTGTTTACTGCTTCGGTATCCACATTCCTCCATTCCGTGTGAAGATGGAACGTTCCACATCGTCAACCAGTGCCTCTGGTGCTACGAGTACACTCACTCCACCTGCAAATGTAACCAGCGTATTCAGAAGTGTAGCCTCTTCTCAGCTGATCACCATTATTCTATCTGCACGTCAGAAACACTATGCTGTTTTCTTTGCAAAGGCGATCATCCTGCAATCTTCATTCGTTGTCCTCATAGACAAAAAGTCATCAAGAACATGGAGAAAACCACATCTTCTGCCGAAGCCAGTATCTCTGATGCAACCAAAAAATCAGCCACTACCTCAACTTCACATTTCAACATCCAAGCCGCCATTTTCCCGGAGTTTTCCGGAGGACAACC
This sequence comes from Procambarus clarkii, assembly GCF_040958095.1. Lineage (NCBI taxonomy): Eukaryota > Metazoa > Arthropoda > Malacostraca > Decapoda > Cambaridae > Procambarus > Procambarus clarkii. The sequence goes on along the minus strand of NC_091167.1, from coordinate 4,010,535 downwards.
CACTGCTACTGCTACTTCTGCTAGCCAATGGGGGCCCAGCTCCCAACCAACCTGTCATTGAGCCAGCCCGCGCCACCTCCAGCCCACCCCGACCAATCACTGTACAGCACAGTTCAAGTGCTGACATCGGCGGCCATTATGATATCTGGCAATAACCCCCAAGTATATGTTAGAATTCAAAATATTCTCTACAAAGCAAATGGTCTTCCAACTTTCAACGTTCTGGATGAAGTTTACACCAGTAAAAGGGATGAAGATCCAGCGGCCCCTTTTTATTTTCGGGAAAAGGGGCCACTGGATCTTCAGGGTTTCCAGGTAAGTTAGGAAAGGTAAAACTCTACGGACATATTTTACCAGTTTTCAAAACCTTGTATTTTTCACAGACCATTTTCAGAGAATATTGTCTTAGACGTTTTGTAAAGGAAAACAGGCATCTTAGACCTGACTTTAATTCATCAGAGTGCAGTTTATGCCTGAAAATAATCAGAGTCGAGTTTTACCCTGAAAATTAACAGAGTTCTGTTGTTAACCTAAATTCTTCAGAGTCCAATTTGTGAGCAAAATTCTTCAGAGAGCAGTTTGTGCCAGAAAATATTCAGAGCCTTGTAATCTACAAAAATTAGGCAGAATCTAGTTCATTCCGAAAATTCATCAGAGACCAGTTATAGACAGAAATTATTCAGAGTCCAGTTTATACCCAAAAATAATCAAAGTCCAATTAACGACATAAATTTGTTAGAGTCTAGTTGTTGACCTAAATTATTCAGAGTTCTGTTTGTGCCCGAAAAAAATTCAGAGACCTGTAATTTGTTAAAATTAGACAGAGTCCATTTTCAAACCAATTTTCATCAGAGTCCAGTTTACACCCAAAAATAATCAGAATCCAATTAACAACAGAAATTCGTCAGAGTTCAGTTTAAGCTTAAATTTCAGTTATAGGCAGATATTATTCAGAGTCCAGTTTGCACCCAAATATATTCAGAGTCCAGTTTTGCCCGAAAATATTCAGAGTCCTGTAATCTACAAAAATTAGTCTGAGTCCACTTTGTGAGCAAAATTCTTCAGAGTCCATTTTCAAACCAATTATCATCAGAGTCAATTTTATACCAAAAATTTATAAAAAAATTTATATCAAAATTTATTAGAGTCAGTAAGCAAACTCCAGCTCATGTCCCCGCCTTAGTGTTTCCCTGTATCATCTTTACTAGCAGTCCAATCCCCCTGAAATTTTAAACAGTCATATTTCAGACGAAGTAAATAAGATCAAGTCAGTTACTGAACTCCAGCTTTTTTCCTCCACCGTAGTTCATTTTTTCAAGTTCTTTAGTAGCAGATCAATATCCCTGAAATTTAAGATCACTATATTTCTACGTTGTAAAATAAGATCAAGACATTAACCAAGTTTCAGCTCATGTCCTCCTCCTTAGTTCAATGTTCATCAAATTATTTCAGATCAAGCCCCTCTCCAGTCTATCAAAGTAAACATCATTACCTTTAATACCCTTTTTCTACTCAGCTGTGTAATATTCACACAGTCATATAACACCTTACCTTTAATACCTTTTGTTTACCCAAGCAAGCAATAATCACACGGTCAAAAATCGCACCTTACCCTTTCCCTCCCTTACCTTCCTTTACCTCCCCCCAACTTATCCAAACCTTCAATAATCCTACTGTATTTGCATATTTTCTCTATAAAATGGTGGGTTTGGGTAAAATATACAAAAAAGAGAAACAAAACTACATCTGAAAAGGTTAGGATAAGGATAATGTATTCAACAAATACGTCCAAACACAATAAACAAATAAACTACATCTGAAAGGTTAGGTCAAAGGGTTGGGGAATAAGAGTAAAGGATAACCAACATAATGAATACAGTAATATTAAAGAGGTTAGGTTAAGAGGGGAAAGAATAAGACAATAATTACATTCATAATAAATACAACTTATGAGAATCTTGATGAACTTAAACATATAACCCTTGAAATGCAAAAATGACGATTTGAGAAATTAACCCTTGAAACGAGTAAATGCCCATATATAACAGAAATCCTTTGAAATGCTTAAATACCCGATCTTTAACAAATAGCACTTGAAATGCATAAATGACCATTTGAGAAAAATACCCATTGAAACGAACAAATGAATATGAGACATTGACTGATGAAACACAAAAGACAAGCAGGGATATTTATGTAAGTTAGGTTATGTAAGTTTGGGTAAGTTAGGTTATGTAATTTATGTTAAGTTAGGTTAGGTTAAGTTAGGATAGGTTAAGTTAGGATAGGATATGTTAGGTTAGGTTAAATAAGTTAGGTTAGGATAAGTTAGGTTAGGTTATGATAGGTTGGGTTAGGTTAGGATAGGTTAGGTTAAGTTAGGATAGGATAGGTTAAGTTAGGTTATGAAATTTAAGTTAGGATAGATTGGGTTATTTTAGGCTAAGTTAGGTTATTTTAGGCTAAGTTAGGTTAGGTTAGGATGGGTAAGTTAGGGTAGGTAAGTTAGGTAATGTAAGTTAGATTAGGTAAGTTAATTTAGGATAGGTAAGTTAGGTAAGGTAAGGTAAGGTAAGGTAAGTTAGGATAGTTAAGTTAGGTAAGATGAGGTAATGTAAGACAGGTTAAGTTATGCAAGTTAAGTTTGGATAGGTAAGATAGGTTAGGTTACCCAAGTTAGGTTAGGTTAAGTTAGGTTAGGTTAAGTTAGGTAAGGTAGAGTAAGTTAGGTTAGGTTTGGTAATGTACGTTAGGTTAGGTTATGCCAGTTAGGTTAGGTTAAGCAAGTTAAGTTAGGTTAGGTTAAGTTGGGTAAGATAGGTAAGGTAAGTTAGGTTAGGTAAGTTAGGTTAGGTAAGGTAGGATAGGTAAGTTAGGTAAGGTAAAGTAAGTTTGGTTAGGTAAGTTCGGTTAGGTTAGGTAGGTTAGGTAAGTTAGGATAGGTTAAGTTATGTTAGGTTATGTAAGTTAGGTTAGGTTTAGGAATGCTATGTTAGGTGGGGAGGATAGGTTAGGTAGGTTTATGAAGTATTGTTCAGAGAACAGTTTCATAGGTAAAGTGTCTAAGAAAATATATTTTAACAGAAGTGCAAGTTTGATATAAAAAGCTGAACTAGTTACATTTTGGAGAGAAATTTTATGCCTGAAGATGTCTTAGAGAACAACATTGATGTCCTTGAGAATAACTTGATGGAACAAGGAGAGTTTCTTTGATGAACGAATGTGTCTTAGAGAACAACATTGATGAACAAAGGTGAGTTAGAGATTACCCTTGATGGCTCTGAGATTAACTTTTGATAGCTCCGAGAAAATTTTTTTGACGTCTTAGAGAAGAACATTGATGTCTTTGAGAACAACATTGATATCTTAGAGAACAACATTGATGTCTTAGAGAACAACATTGAAGATTGAGATAACTTTTGATGGCTTTGAGAATAACTTTTGATGACTGAGATTAACTTTTTGATAGCTCTGAAAATAATTTTGATGAACGAAGATGTCTTAGAAAGCTTCTCTGATGAACGAAAGGTTACTTAGAGAATAACTTTTGATGACTGTATTTAACTTTTTTGATAGCTCTGAGGACAGCTTTGTTGAACGAGGATGTCTCAGAAGGCTTTTCTGAATAACGAAGGTGACTCTGAGAATAACTTTGATGTCTTAGAGAACAACTTTTGTTAGCTCTGAGATTTACTTTGATGACTTTGAGGATATGAGATCACCTTTTGATGACTCTGCGAATGACTTTGTTGTCTTAGAGAAGAACTTTGATGACTAAGAGAATAACTTTAATGAACGAAAGTGAGTTAGAAAATACCTTTGATGACTCTGAGAATATTTTTGATGACTTTGAGAACATGAGTAGTATTTTGATAGCTCAGGGAACAACTTTTGATGACATAGAGAATAACTTTGAGGTCTCTGAGAATAACTTTAGATGTCTCTGAGAATAACTTTGAGGTCTCTGAGAATAACTTTAGATGTCTCTGAGAATAACTTTGATGAACGAAAATGTCTTTGGTGTCTTTGAGAATAACTTATATCTTACAGAACAATCTTACAGAACATTACAGAAGATATCTTACAGAACAACGTTGATGTCTGATATTAACTTTGATAGCTCTGAGAATAACTTTTGTGGACATGAGAATATCTTTGGATAACTCTGAGAATAACTTTGATGTCTTAGAGAACAACTTTTAATGAACGAGAGTGAGTTAGAGATTACCTTTTGGTAGCTTTGAGAATAACTTTGATGACTCTGATGTCTCTGATAATAACTTTATATGTCTCTGAGAATAACTTTTCGGATGAAGATGCCTGAGATTAACTTTTTGAGGACATGAGTAGTATTTGACGATTTTGAGTGTGTCTTTGAGTGTGGCCTTGATGTATCGAAGAGTGTCTTTGTTGTCTCGAAGAGCACCTTTGACTATTTTTCTTACTCAATGAGGTTTACTGTTAGTTACAAAAGTGAAGAACGATGTTCCATTTTACTATTTTTAGTTGAGGAAAGACAAGAAAATATGATGACGGAAACTATTTTTTGTGCTCCCCAAAGTATAATGTCAGTTAAGAACAGCGATGAAAGATATCTTTGGCTATTTTGTCTTACTTGATGAAACATAACGGCTGTTAAGAAATGATGAACAAGACTATTTTCAGTTACTTGACGATGGATAAAGTTAGTTATGAAAAGTATTGGAAAGTTTCCTTTGACTATTTTTAGCTAAGAGAAAGGTTATTTTAGTTAAGACCAGTGATTGTAAGAAATATTAAGTTGACTACGAGAATTACTTTGACATAGTTTTGCAAATAAAACTGGGTGACTAAATTTGTTGGGGGAACTGTATTGCTGATGATAATATTTGACAAAGAACTAGTTAGTGAATGGAAGAAACAATTGGTTTAAAGAAACAAAGAACATACAAAATTGAGACTAAGTAAGGGAATGAACACAGTGAACATACGGGCAACACAGAAAACATGTAAGAAAAGTTGATGTACACAGTGAACATGTAGGGAATATGAACTTACAGAGAACATGAAGACATGATAAGGAACATAGGTAATACAAAGAATGAACACTGAACATGTGAAGAAAAAGCTAATAACATTGAGAAACATGAATATTGAGTATAAAAGTTGTACAGAGAACATATGATGTACATGAAAACATGACAAAGAACATAGTGAACATACGGGGGAAAATGGTAGAAAACAGAGAAAAATTGAGAAAACAGGTGAAAAAAATATGAACTGAGTATGCTGGGAACATTTGTAGAACATGGAGTGAACAAAGAAAACATGGAAAAGAATGTGAAGAACACAGTGAATATAGAGAAAATATGCAAATACAGTTGGATTATGGAAGGTTTAGATAAGTTGGGGGGAGGTAAAGGAAGTTAAGGGAGGGAAAGGGTAAGGTGCGATTTTTGACCGTGTGATTATTGCTTACTTGGGTAAACAAAAGGTATTGAAGGTAAGGTGTTATATGACGGTGTGAATATTACACAGCTGAGTACAAAAAGGGTATTAGAGGTAATGATGTTTACTTTGATAGACTGGAGAGGGGCTTGATCTGAAATAATTTGATGAACATTGAACTAAGGAGGAGGACATGAGCTGAAACTTGGTTAATGTCTTGATCTTATTTTACAACATAGAAATATAGTGATCTTAAATTTCAGGGAAATTGATCTGCTACTAAAGAACTTGAACAAATGAACTACGGTGGAGGAAAAGAGCTGGAGCTCAGTAACTGACTTGATCTTATTTACTTCGTCTGAAATATGTCTGTTTAAAATTTCAGGGGGATTGGACTGCTAGTAAAGACGATACAGGGAAGCACTAAGGCGGGGACATGAGCTGGAGCTTGCTTAGTGACTAACAAATTTTGATCTGGAAACGGTCTCTGATGAAAATTGATCTGTGAATATTTCTGGGCTCAAACTGAACTCTGTTAATTTTTTGGTCTTTATTTGACTCTGGCAATATTTTAATTTCCTCCATAAAAACTTTTTAAGAATGCAGGTTTAAGTAAAACTCTGAAATATTTTGGTTTCAAAGTGGACTCTGACGAATTTTTGGTATAAAATGGACTCTGATGATAATTGGTTTGAAAATGGACTCTGATGAATTTTGCTCACAAAGTGGACTCTGGCTAATTTTTGTAGATTACAGGACTCTGAATATTTTCGGGCACAAACAGGACTCTGAATATTTTTGGGTGCAAACTGGACTCTGAATAATTTGTCTGTAACTGGACTCTGGTGAAATTTGAGCTTAAACTGAACTCTGACGAATTTCTGTTGTTAATTGGACTCTGATTATTTTTGGGTATAAACTGGACTCTGATGAAAATTGGTTTGAAAATGGACTCTGTCTAATTTTCACAAATTACAGGTCTCTGAATTTTTTTTGGGCACAAACAGAACTCTGAATAATTTAGGTCAACAACTAGACTCTAACGAATTTCTGTCGTTAATTGGACTTTGACTAATTTTGGGTATAAACTGGACTCTGAATAATTTCTGTCTATAACTAGTCTCTGATGGATTTTCGGAATGAACTAGTCTCTGCCTAATTTTTGTAGATTACAGGGCTCTGAATATTTTCTGGCACAAACTGCACTCTGAAGAATTTTGCTCACAAAGTGGACTCTGAAGAATTTAGGTTAACAACAGAACTCTGTTAATTTTCAGGGTAAAACTCGACTCTGATTATTTTCAGGCATAAACTGCACTCTGATGAATTAAAGCCACGACTAAGATGCCTGTTTTCCTTAACAAAACGTCTAAGACAATATTCTCTGAAAATGGTCTTAGAAAAATACGAGGTTTTGAAAACTGATAAAATATGTCCGTAGAGTTTTACCTGGAAATGCTGTGTCCTAAAGGGGATTTTTTCCTGAATTTTTCTATAAGATTTTCGTTCTTATTTTCATCATAAGAACTCTTAACAAACTTCTAAAATCTCAGAAATTATTTTTTTCATAAGAATTCATTAATTCCAAATCAGTGACTGTCCAAATTCACCTGAAAACCCTGAAGATCCAGCGGCCCCTTCCCTAATTTACCTGGAAACCCTGAAGATCCAGCGGGCCTTTTTCCCGAAAATAAAAAGAGGCCGCTGGATCTTCGTCCCTACTACTTACACCAACACCACTTCAACCACTGGTTCCCAAGATCCAGATCCGGTCTCTGACATCACCTGTGAACGCCGCCGTGCTGACGGATCTACTATCAACAGCTGCAACGCCGGCTCCTCCAGCAACATTATCACAAGCCACCTAGACGCCGACGCCTCCTCCATCGACAACTGCCACAGTTCCACCTCTCATGTGCGAACTCTCTGAACGTTCTACATCAGCTGCAGGTCCCATCAAACCTCAACAAGCAAGAACTCATCCCTTAAGATCCACCGCCTCTGCTTCTGAGTCAGCCGACTCATCGGATGAGGACATCTCGTTTGGAACACCACCTCCTCCACGAAAGCACCCCAACACAACCGAAGATTTCCTGCTGGACACTACCTCCAACGATAGCCTCACCATGTCAACGCGTAGCAAGACCAACAGACCGGCCAGGAAGCCTGGGAAGAAGAACACCGACGATCTACACCTGAGAAAATCAAGTAAACAGAAGAACACCGACGAAATACTATAAACAACGCCGCAACGAGAAGCCCTGCCTCCTGCAAGACACATCAGCGAGCAACCATGAGAAACTCCACTCTACCACCAAACCACAGCGCCAGCTGCAAGTCTTACCCACTGTGGTTGGGCCACCGACTTTTCTCCCCCCTCTTCAACTTGTCTCCAGTTCCTAGTTCAAGATTTCTGCATCCTCGCCCCTATCTGCAATTCCCTGCTTGCCTGCTCTAGGGTCCTTGGAACGCAGAACGTGCAATCACCGTGAATTCCACACAAAAAAATTATGCTCAGGAGTCGTATTTTCTATAGGCATCATATTTTGAAAACTGGAGGGGGATTTATGCAAAATCAGACCATTCACTGTTTTCTCTAATTTGCATATTTTCCGATTAAAAAGTCGTAATTTAAAACTCCAAATACGTGCAATCACCCTGAATTCCGTTCAGAAATAACATTCAAGCGTCATACTATTCATCATATTTTTAAAACTGCAGGAGGATTTGGGCAAATTCTGACCAATCTCTGTTTTCACAAATTTGCATATTTTTGGTATAAAAAGTCGTAATTTGAAACTCCAAATTCGTGCAATTCCCCTTAATTCTGCTCTGAAATAACGTTCAGGAGTCATATTTCTGGTAGGAACGCATTTTGAAAACTGCAGGGGGATTTAACTTACCATAATGTTCTTCAATAGGCAGCTGTTCGCGCTTTCTTAGCAATTCATAATTTCGTAATCTGAGCTAAGATTCCACACATATAAATTAATAATCATAATAAATCAATACACTCACGTTTCACTGCATCAGGCATACCACATGTATTTATTCCTCTTGTTAGCCAACAGGTCTCCTCTTTAGTGATTAATATTCCTGCGAATCAACACCAGAATTATCCATCAGTTTGGCCTCGAGTAAGTACAGTCCTCTTGCGGCTCCCACACTAACGATGCTGCCTCTACCATGAACGAACTGCTTCCACCATTTATGAACCTGTAATTTTATCATAACAAAATAATATAATTTCAAAAACCACTGTATAATTGTTAAATAAAACTCTTCTTACAACCCGAACATTACTAGTCGGTCTGCATCAGAAATCTTCACGTGCCTGCAAACCCCCATCAGTCAATCACCTACTACTGCTGCACAAGCATGTGTCGCTCCCGCCTTCATCATGTCATTTCATTTTAAACTCCTTATATTATCTCATTATTTATGCAAACATTTTTTATTTACACTTCAAAACTTCACACACAATCATTGGGAACTTGATATTTCTGCATTAGACAACCTATGGTAATTTAAAAGGCTCTTACCGCAAAATAATGACGTGATGACGCTTGCTGGTCGACGTCAAAAAAGGCGCTCTTCCAAGTGGCCCATATAAGTTAATTTTGACTGTCACTGTCGACTTTTTTATGTGTTGACTTGAGTGTGGGAGCGGGGGAAGGGGGTCAGCGCACAGGTACCAGATGTTCACCTGCCCAAACGATCATCTTGAAGGATACTCAGAGGCCTCTTCTTGGCCCTAACACAGTGGACCATCACGAAACGACCACCCAACAGGCTTCAGGTCACCCCTTTTCGTCGCCACTCTCCGAGACACACTACTATTCGTCCTCCCACTTTTCCAATAGTCGTTTCTCTCATGAGGTGATGCCCGAGGAGGGAGGGGGAGAAGCCATATTGAAAATGGAACTGTTAATGTGTCAGCTGTCATCCTGAGTATTGTGATCTACAAGTTATTCTCGTGAAGCTGAGCAGCTCAGATTGACACCATCGGTTCCTGGGAAGTCATTTTCTGTTCAATGTTGTTGTGTTAGAGTTCTTTCATTTATTTACATACTGTAGCGGTTATAATGTATGCCTAATAACACCAAAGGATAACCAAATTTAATATCATCCCAAAAGTTATATTATTTGAATAATTCATAGAAACTGAATACATTATTGTAGTAGATTTTATGGTGTTACGTGTTAACAGGTAAAGTGAGACTGTGGAAGTTACTAATGTGGAACATTATCTAGTGAAACGAAACCACATGACTGATTCTTGTTCGGATCTGGTCCTAGATTCACGAAGCTCCATTTATGTCTTCGTAAGTAAGTGTGCTATGAAGGTTCCTAAGTATTGCCTAAGAACGTTCCTACGTCCAGTTCAGAAAGATGTACTTACGAAGATTTTAGCAATTTCACTTAAGTCTCGTTAGAGGACACTAGGGCTTTTCGTTTGGCCAATCAGAGAGAAGATAGCATTTTTCACCTTACAGCTGTAGCCAATCATGACGCTGACATATCGGAGCTTACCCGTGTTCAATTGCCATATATTTACGTCAAATTTTCTTATAAAATTTGTACATTTTGAAGAAAAACTAGGTTTTTCAACTTCTACAGCCAGCACCGTCATTGCAGTAAACAAATATGTTATATATTTTTTTTTACCTACGTAATTCTAAGAGATAGTGTATAGCCTTCCTTGTCGCTCCCAAGATTTGAGAAGCGATGGTATTTATTTACGTATACATTTACCTAAATTTACCCAAGGGCCACTAACTATCTAGTGGCCTCGACGAGGACAGAAACAAGCCACCTCGTTGTTAAAGGTCCCGCCAATTGTCCTAATAATATTTTCTAGCTGGATTTTGGCATTTACGGCTTCAGCGTTTAGGCAGTTCCATGGGTTTATAAACCTCTGGGTGAAAAAAAACATCTGTTTTCAGTCCTACTTGAGTGGACATACTCTCCAACACTATATTTGTGATTACCCTGTTATTAGTGACTTCAGTCCAAATGGTATGAGGTACTTTGAGCTCTGTAATTACTTCATACACTCAAGATTATTGGAAGATACTCTTGTGCTTTACCTAGATTTCTAGATTTTGCTAGTGCGGGCTAATATTTATTATTACCAATATTATCCTTATTAAATCATAAATGTTAACCATGGATCATTAAGATCTCATATTGATATGGAATGTTAGTAATGTTGACCAAACCACACACTAGAAGATGAAAAGACGACGACAATGTTATTAATACTGTATTTCTTTTGAATCATTAAATTGTGCAGTATGTCTCAATTTTTCACTTCCTTGGATATGCAGTAGAAATGATAGTTTAAAAAAATATAAATATTTGTTGCATTATATCTTTTTATGTTAATAACTGAATCAATATTTTTACAGCTGACAGGATTTGTTTTACTCACAGGTGCATTATCTGCTAAAAAAAATTAGGTTTATTGTTACACACAATGCTACTACATAGCCTTCCCAGCTTGGTGCCTTCTTTTGATAATTACTTACTTATTGTTACACAGCCAAATTGTGTAACGGGAAGAGGTCTTGGACCGCTGCTTCTTCCCTTCTCTCTTTTTTTAACAAGCCATAATAGTCCATATATGTAGTCATAATTATATGCCTAGGTATTCAATGACAAAAGTTTTTGAAATTTTTACGCTTACCTAACATCATGTGTGCAGCATAATTTTTCTTTTATGTCTCACCCAGATTTAATTTAAAAATAAAACCAAACAAAGTAAATTAATAATGGGTATGTATAGCTAAAGTGCACCGATAGCTATACTTATTGCTAGGTGAACAGGGGCATTTGGTGGTGGTAAATGCTCCCACTAGCATGGGATCATCACCTCTCACATTTCATGTTCATCAGTGTTTATTTACTTAATAACTACCGGTATAATATCTTGCTATTATAAAACTAATTGTACTATCATAAAAGACATATTTACTACAAGTTTCAAGTTGAGAATGCTTATATAGCTAACAATAAGGACTCCTTCTGGATCAGACTCTCCAGCTAAAATGTTTGTTTATAATAAAATTGAACCTCCGTGTTGTATAGTAGAGAACAATTGAGTTATATCTAGTTTACGTAAAACTACGTGTGGTCGAGTGTCCTTAGCGCGACGGTGTGTACTTACGAAGATTTTCATACTTAAATGCCAACCTGAATACCGACGTAGCCGCAAGGAAGATGCTAAGAAGGAAAACGCTCGTAAGTACGAACGTAACTGCTTCGTGAATCTGGCCCCTGTATCTTAACGACGCCATGATCCACGTGACTGAATAGAGTCCGGCTTGGATACTCAGAACTTCTACTATGACAGCTAAGCTGTGATATGTTTTAAATAATACCCATAACGTTGGTAGATTTAAATAATATGACTTTACAATAATTAATCCAACTAATAATAATAACTCATTGATTAATTTTCGTGTGGATGAAATTATAAATCCTTAAATTGTATGAAGTGGAAGTTTATCAGTGAAGATTAATAATAAAATATACAGTCTGCTTAGAAAGAATAATTAAATATCAAAGATTAAGTTTAGTCTAAATAAATACAAAGGAATTATTCACTGGTAGACTTTCCTATATATGAGGCTACATGAGTTCATAACACTGGCCACTCAATCTTTGCCAGAAATTTAAATTTGGATGTAAGGAATTACAAGATATGAATGAATGATGTGTATAATGGTGTAGCAGGTTTACAGGAGAAAATAAAACAATAAATCAGTAGGGATAACTGGATATTATTAACGATTTAGGAACAAAGAATGGCTTGTTTGCAAGCAATTTAAATACTGTAATGTCGAAATTAGATCCTTGGTACATGAGTTGTGTGTTCAAGGAACTGTGATCCAGGCTAGCCCGTGAATCTGCCGTTGACGTAAAGCTTCAGAAGCTGTGAAAATATCTAGCAGAAACTGGTATAGTCCCTTAGGACGAGATGAAAGTTCATTGGATAGACTGCTGGTTACACCTTGCTGGGCTCGTCAGTCTTCCGGATAGGCACGTCCCGTTGTGTGGGCTGGGGTGGCTCCACAGGCTGCCAAAACAGAGGGTACTTCAGCATTAAATGACTTATAACTCCCAAACATCTCTCATTCTCACACATCTGTACAAAAGACTTGAATACCCATATGTTAAGGCTGCACGAGGGATGGTGTCGACAACGCATTTTTTTCATTCAAAGTTAAGATCAATTAAAGAAGACAAAGGGTAAAGTTTAGATGCAATTGCGAAGAAATGATTCAATATCTATTTGTCGTAAAGTCATTGATTTCGAGAATCAATGACTAAATATATATGTGAATAAGAGAATTGATATCCCTCATCTTTTACACTTGTCTCTCACTTGTCACCTCTCTCACAGATGTCCCTTACTCCTCTCACAGATGTCCCTCACTCCTCACACAGTTCTCTCTCTCACTGCTCACATACTTCTCTCTCACTGCTCACATACTTCTCTCTCACTGCTCACATACTTCTCTCTCACTCTTATTTGTCAAATAGTTCTCTCTCTCACTGCTCACACAGTTTTCTCTCTCACTGCTCACACAGTTCACTCTCTCACTGTTCACACAGTTTTCTCACTGCTCACACAGTTCTCTCTCGCTGCTCTCACAGTTCTCTCCCTCACTTATCACACAGTTTTCTCTCTCACTGCTCACACAGTTCTCTGTCACTGCTCACACAGTTCTCTCTCACTGCTCACACAGTTGTCTTTCACTGCTCACACATTTCTCTCTCTCACTGCTCACACAGTTCTCTCTCACTGCTTACTCAGTTCTCTCCCTCACTGCTCACACAGTTCTCTCGCTCACTGCTCACACAGTTCTCTCTCACTGCTCACACATTTCTCACTGCTCACACAGTTTTCTCTCTCTCACTGCTCACACAGTTCTCTCTCACTGCTCACACAGTTCTCTCTCACTGCTCACACAGTTCTTTCTCTCAATGCTCACACAGTTTTCTCTCACTGCTCACACAGTTCTCTCCCTCACTGCTCACACAGTTTTCTCTCTCTCATTGCTCACACAGATCTCTCTCTCATTGCTCACACGGTTCTCTCTCTCATTGCTCACACGGTTCTCTCTCTCATTGCTCACACGGTTCTCTCTCTCATTGCTCACACGTTTCTCTCTCTCATTGCTCACACAGTTTTCTGTCTCATTACTCACACGGGTCTCTCTCTCACTGCTCACACAGTTCTCTCTCATTGCTCACACAGTTCTCTCCCTCACTGCTCACACAGTTCTCTTCCTCACTGCTCACACAGCTCTCTCCCTCACTGCTCACATTGTTCTGTCTCTCACTGCTCACACAGTTCTCTCTCTCACTGCTCACACAGTTGTCTCTCACTGCTCACACAGTTGTCTCTCACTGCTTACACAGTTCTCTCCCTCACTGCTCACACAGTTCTCTCGCTAACTGCTCACATTGTTCTCTCACTGCTCACACAGTTCCCTCGTCACTGCTCACACAGTTCTCTCTCACTACTCACACTGTTCTCACCCTCAATGCTCACACAGTTCTCTCCCACTGCTCACACAGTTCTCTCTCTCACTGCTCACACAGTTCTCTCTCTCACTGCTCACACAGTTGTCTCTCACTGCTCACACAGTTGTCTCTCACTGCTTACACAGTTCTCTCCCTCACTGCTCACACAGTTCTCTCGCTCACTGCTCAAATACTCCTCTCACTGCTCACATACTTCTTTCTCTCTCTTATTTGTCAAATAGTTCTCTCTTTCACTGCTCACATACTTCTCTCTCACTCTTATTTGTCAAATAGTTCTCTCTCTCACTGCTCACACAGTTTTCTCTCTCACTGCTCACACAGTTCACTCTCTCACTGTTCACACAGTTTTCTCACTGCTCACACAGTTCTCTCTCGCTGCTCTCACAGTTCTCTCCCTCACTTATCACACAGTTTTCTCTCTCACTGCTCACACAGTTCTCTGTCACTGCTCACACAGTTCTCTCTCACTGCTCACACAGTTGTCTTTCACTGCTCACACATTTCTCTCTCTCACTGCTCACACAGTTCTCTCTCACTGCTTACTCAGTTCTCTCCCTCACTGCTCACACAGTTCTCTCGCTCACTGCTCACACAGTTCTCTCTCACTGCTCACACATTTCTCACTGCTCACACAGTTTTCTCTCTCTCACTGCTCACACAGTTCTCTCTCACTGCTCACACAGTTCTCTCTCACTGCTCACACAGTTCTTTCTCTCAATGCTCACACAGTTTTCTCTCACTGCTCACACAGTTCTCTCCCTCACTGCTCACACAGTTTTCTCTCTCTCATTGCTCACACAGATCTCTCTCTCATTGCTCACACGGTTCTCTCTCTCATTGCTCACACGGTTCTCTCTCTCATTGCTCACACGGTTCTCTCTCTCATTGCTCACACGTTTCTCTCTCTCATTGCTCACACAGTTTTCTGTCTCATTACTCACACGGGTCTCTCTCTCACTGCTCACACAGTTCTCTCTCATTGCTCACACAGTTCTCTCCCTCACTGCTCACACAGTTCTCTTCCTCACTGCTCACACAGCTCTCTCCCTCACTGCTCACATTGTTCTGTCTCTCACTGCTCACACAGTTCTCTCTCTCACTGCTCACACAGTTGTCTCTCACTGCTCACACAGTTGTCTCTCACTGCTTACACAGTTCTCTCCCTCACTGCTCACACAGTTCTCTCGCTAACTGCTCACATTGTTCTCTCACTGCTCACACAGTTCCCTCGTCACTGCTCACACAGTTCTCTCTCACTACTCACACTGTTCTCACCCTCAATGCTCACACAGTTCTCTCCCACTGCTCACACAGTTCTCTCTCTCACTGCTCACACAGTTCTCTCTCTCACTGCTCACACAGTTGTCTCTCACTGCTCACACAGTTGTCTCTCACTGCTTACACAGTTCTCTCCCTCACTGCTCACACAGTTCTCTCGCTCACTGCTCAAATACTCCTCTCACTGCTCACATACTTCTTTCTCTCTCTTATTTGTCAAATAGTTCTCTCTTTCACTGCTCACATACTTCTTTCTCTCTCTTATTTGTCAAATAGTTCTCTCTTTCACTGCTCACACAGTTTTCTCTCTCACTGCTCACACAGTTCACTCTCTCACTGCTCACACAGTTCTCTCTCACTGCTCTCACAGTTCTCTCCCTCACTTATCACAAAGTTTTCTCTCTCACTGCTCACACAGTTCTCTCTCACTGCTCACAGAGTTCTCTCTCACTGCTCACATAGTTGTCTTTCACTGCTCACACAGTTCTCTCTCTCACTGCTCACACAGTTCTCTCTCACTGCTTACACAGTTCTCTCCCTCACTGCTCACACAGTTCTCTCGCTCACTGCTCACACCGTTCTCACTGCTTAAACAGTTTTCTCTCTCTCACTGCTCACACAGTTGTCTTTCACTGCTCACACAGTTCTCTCTCTCACTGCTCACACAGTTCTCTCTCTCACTGCTCACACAGTTCTCTCTTACTGCTCACACACTTCTCTCTCACTGCTCACACAGTTCTCTCCCTCACTGCTCACACAGTTTTCTCTCTCTCATTGCTCGTACGGATCTCTCTCTCATTGCTCACACGGTTCTCTCTCTCATTGCTCACACGATTCTCTCTCTGATTGCTAACATGGTTCTCTCTCTCATTGCTCTCACAGCTCTCTCCCTCACTACTCACACAGTTTTTTCTCTCTCACTGCTCACACAGTTCTCTCCCTCACTGCTCACACAGTTCTCTCTCATTGCTCACACAGTTCTCTCCCTCACTGCTCACACAGCTCTCTCCCTCACTGCTCACACAATTTTCTCTCTCACTGCTCACACAGTTCTCTCCCTCACTGCTCACATTGTTCTCTCTCACTGCTCACACAGTTCTCTCTCACTACTCACACAGTTCTCTCCCTCACTACTCACACAGTTCTCTCACTGTTCACACAGTTCTCTCTCTCTGCTCTCACAGTTCTCTCCCTCACTTATAACACAGTTTTCTCTCTCACTGCTCACACAGTTCTCTCTCAATCCTCACGCAGTTCTCTCTCTCACTGCTCACACAGTTGTCTTTCACTGCTCACACAGTTCTCTCTCTCTCACTGCTCACACAGTTCTCTCTCACTGCTCACATAGTTGTCTCCTTCACTCCTCACACAGTTCTTTCGCTCACTGCTCACACAGTTCTTTCTCACTGCTCACACAGTTCTCACTGCTCCCACAGTTTTCTCTCTCTCACTGCTCACACAGTTCTGTTTCACTGCTCACACAGTTCTCTGTCACTGCTCACGCAATTCTTTCTCACTGCTCACACAGTTCTTTCTCTCACTGTTCACACAGTTCTCTCTCACTGCTCACACAGTTCTCTTCCTCACTGCTCACACAGTTTTCTCTCTCTCATTGCTCACACAGATCTCTCTCTCACTGCTCACACAGTTTTCTCTCTCTCACTGCTCACACAGTTTTCTCTCTCTCACTGCTCACACAGTTCTCTCTCTCACTGCTCACACAGATCTCTCTCTCATTGCTCACACGGTTCTTCCTCTCATTGCTCACACGGTTCTCTCTCTCATTGCTCACAGGGTTCTCTCATTGCTCACACGGTTCTCTCTCTCACTGCTCACACAGTTCTCTCTCATTGCTCACACAGTTCTCTCCCTCACTGCTCACACAGTTCTCTCCCTGACTGCTCACACAATTCTCTCCCTCACTGCTCACATTGTTCTCTCTCATTGCTCACACAGTTCTCTCTCACTACTCACACAGTTCTCTCCCTCACTGCTCACACAGTTCTCTCACTGCTCTCACTGCTCTCACAGTTCTCTCCCTCACTTATAACACAATTTTCTCTCTCACTGCTCACACAGTTCTGTCGCAATCCTCACGCAGTTCTCTCTCACTGCTCATACAGTTGTCTTTCAGTGCTCACACAGCTCTCTCCTTCACTGCTCACACAGTTCTCTCCCTCACAGCTCACACAGTTCTCTCCCTTACTGCTCACATTGTTCTCTATCACTGCTCACACAGTTCCCTCGTCACTGCTCACACCGTTCTCTCTCACTTCTCACACAGTTCTCTCCCTCACTGCTCACACAGTTCTCTCCCACTGCTCACACAGTTCTCTCTCTCACTACTCACACAGTTCTCTCTCTCACTGCTCACAGAGCTCTCTCCCCTCCCTGCTCACATGGTTCTCTTTTTTACTGCTCACAGGGTTCTCTCTCTCACTGCTCACACAGTTCTCTATCTCACTGCACACACGGTTCTCTCTCTCACTGCTTACACAGTTCTCTCTCTCACTGCTCACATATTTCCCTCTCTCACTGCTCACTGGGTTCTCTCTCTCACTGCTCACACAGTTCTCTATCTCACTGCACCCACGGTTCTCTCTCTCACTGCTCACACAGTTCTCTCTCTCACTGCTCACATATTTCCCTCTCTCACTGCTCACACGGTTCTCTCTCTCACTGCTCACAGTTCTCTTTCTCACTGCTCACACGGTTCTCTCCCTCGCTGCTCACACAGTTCTCTCTCACTGCTTACACAGTTCTCTCCCTCACTGCTCACACAGTTCTCTCGCTAACTGCTCACATTGTTCTCTCACTGCTCACACAGTTCCCTCGTCACTGCTCACACAATTCTCTCTCACTACTCACACAGTTCTCTCCCTCACTGCTCACACAGTTCTCTCCCACTGCTCACACAGTTCTCTCTCTCACTGCTCACACAGTTCTCTCTCTCACTGCTCACACAGTTGTCTCTCACTGCTCACACAGTTGTCTCTCACTGCTTACACAGTTCTCTCCCTCACTGCTCACACAGTTCTCTCGCTCACTGCTCAAATACTCCTCTCACTGCTCACATACTTCTTTCTCTCTCTTATTTGTCAAATAGTTCTCTCTTTCACTGCTCACATACTTCTTTCTCTCTCTTATTTGTCAAATAGTTCTCTCTTTCACTGCTCACACAGTTTTCTCTCTCACTGCTCACACAGTTCACTCTCTCACTGCTCACACAGTTCTCTCTCACTGCTCTCACAGTTCTCTCCCTCACTTATCACAAAGTTTTCTCTCTCACTGCTCACACAGTTCTCTCTCACTGCTCACAGAGTTCTCTCTCACTGCTCACATAGTTGTCTTTCACTGCTCACACAGTTCTCTCTCTCACTGCTCACACAGTTCTCTCTCACTGCTTACACAGTTCTCTCCCTCACTGCTCACACAGTTCTCTCGCTCACTGCTCACACCGTTCTCACTGCTTAAACAGTTTTCTCTCTCTCACTGCTCACACAGTTGTCTTTCACTGCTCACACAGTTCTCTCTCTCACTGCTCACACAGTTCTCTCTCTCACTGCTCACACAGTTCTCTCTTACTGCTCACACACTTCTCTCTCACTGCTCACACAGTTCTCACCCTCACTGCTCACACAGTTTTCTCTCTCTCATTGCTCGTACGGATCTCTCTCTCATTGCTCACACGGTTCTCTCTCTCATTGCTCACACGATTCTCTCTCTGATTGTTAACATGGTTCTCTCTCTCATTGCTCTCACAGCTCTCTCCCTCACTACTCACACAGTTTTTTCTCTCTCACTGCTCACACAGTTCTCTCCCTCACTGCTCACACAGTTCTCTCTCATTGCTCACACAGTTCTCTCCCTCACTGCTCACACAGCTCTCTCCCTCACTGCTCACACAATTTTCTCTCTCACTGCTCACACAGTTCTCTCCCTCACTGCTCACATTGTTCTCTCTCACTGCTCACACAGTTCTCTCTCACTACTCACACAGTTCTCTCCCTCACTGCTCACACAGTTCTCTCACTGCTCACACAGTTCTCTCTCACTGCTCTCACAGTTCTCTCCCTCACTTATAACACAGTTTTCTCTCTCACTGCTCACACAGTTCTCTCTCAATCCTCACGCAGTTCTCTCTCTCACTGCTCACACAGTTGTCTTTCACTGCTCACACAGTTCTCTCTCTCTCACTGCTCACACAGTTCTCTCTCACTGCTCACATAGTTGTCTCCTTCACTCCTCACACAGTTCTTTCGCTCACTGCTCACACAGTTCTTTCTCACTGCTCACACAGTTCTCACTGCTCCCACTGTTTTCTCTCTCTCACTGCTCACACAGTTCTGTTTCACTGCTCACACAGTTCTCTGTCACTGCTCACGCAATTCTTTCTCACTGCTCACACAGTTCTTTCTCTCACTGCTCACACAGTTCTCTCTCACTGCTCACACAGTTCTCTTCCTCACTGCTCACACAGTTTTCTCTCTCTCACTGCTCACACAGATCTCTCTCTCACTGCTCACACAGTTTTCTCTCTCTCACTGCTCACACAGTTTTCTCTCTCTCACTGCTCACACAGTTCTCTCTCTCACTGCTCACACAGATCTCTCTCTCATTGCTCACACGGTTCTTCCTCTCATTGCTCACACGGTTCTCTCTCTCATTGCTCACAGGGTTCTCTCTTTGCTCACACGGTTTTCTCTCTCTCATTGCTCACACGGTTCTCTCTCTCACTGCTCACACAGTTCTCTCTCATTGCTCACACAGTTCTCTCCCTCACTGCTCACACAGTTCTCTCCCTGACTGCTCACACAGTTCTCTCCCTCACTGCTCACATTGTTCTCTCTCATTGTTCACACAGTTCTCTCTCACTACTCACACAGTTTTCTCCCTCACTGCTCACACAGTTCTCTCACTGCTCTCACTGCTCTCACAGTTCTCTCCCTCACTTATAACACAGTTTTCTCTCTCACTGCTCACACAGTTCTGTCGCAATCCTCACGCAGTTCTCTCTCACTGCTCATACAGTTGTCTTTCAGTGCTCACACAGCTCTCTCCTTCACTGCTCACACAGTTCTCTCCATCAAAGCTCACACAGTTCTCTCCCTCACTGCTCACATTGTTCTCTATCACTGCTCACACAGTTCCCTCGTCACTGCTCACACCGTTCTCTCTCACTTCTCACACTGTTCTCTCCATCACTGCTCACACAGTTCTCTCCCACTGCTCACACAGTTCTCTCTCTCACTACTCACACAGTTCTCTCTCTCACTGCTCACAGAGTTCTCTCCCCTCCCTGCTCACATGGTTCTCTTTTTTACTGCTCACAGGGTTCTTTCTCTCACTGCTCACACAGTTCTCTATCTCACTGCACACACGGTTCTCTCTCTCACTGCTTACACAGTGCTCTCTCTCACTGCTCACATATTTCCCTCTCTCACTGCTCACTGGGTTCTCTCTCTCACTGATCACACAGTTCTCTATCTCACTGCACCCACGGTTCTCTCTCTCACTGCTCACACAGTTCTCTCTCTCACTGCTCACATATTTCCCTCTCTCACTGCTCACACGGTTCTCTCTCTCACTGCTCACAGTTCTCTTTCTCACTGCTCACACGGTTCTCTCCCTCGCTGCTCACACAGTTCTCTCTCACTGCTCACAGTTCTCTCTCTCACTGCTCACACAGTTCTCTCTCACTGCTCACAGTTTTCTCTCTCACTGCTCACACAGTTCTCTCTCTCACTGCTCACAGTTTTCTCTCTCACTGCTCACACAGTTCTCTCTCACTGCTCACACAGTTCTCTCTCTCACTGCTCACACGGGTCTTTCACTCACTGCTCACACAGTTCTCTCTCACTGCTCACACAGTTCTCTCTCACTGCTCACACGGTTCTCTCTCTCACTGCTTACACAGTTTTCTCCCTCACTTCTGACACAGTTCTTCCTCACTGCTCACAGTTCTCTCCCTCACTGCTCGCACATTTCTCTCATTCACTACTCACATAGTTCTTTCTCTCACTGCTCACACGGTTCTGGCTCTCACTGCTCACACGGTTCTCTTTCTCACTGCTCACACGGATCTCTCCCTCACAGCTCACACAGTTCTCTCCCACTGCTCTCAGTTTTCTCTCTCTCACTGCTCACAGTTTTCTCTCTCAATGCTCACACAGTTTTTTCTCACTGCTCACACGGTTCTCTCCCTCATTGCTCACACAGTTGTCTCCCTCACTGCTCAAACAATTCTCTCCCTCACTGCTCACACGGTTCTCTCTCTCACTGCTCACACGATTCTCTCCCTCACTGCTCACACAGTTCTCTCTCACTGCTCACACGGTTCTCTCTCTCTGCTCACACGATTCTCTCCCTCACTGCTCACACAGTTCTCTCTCACTGCTCACACGGTTCTCTCCCTCACTGCTCACACAGTTCTCCCTCACTGCTTACACAGTTCTCTCCCTCACTGCTCACAGTTCTCTCCCTCACTGCTCACACAGTTCTCTCCCTCACTGCTCACACGGTTCTCTCCCTCACTGCTCACACAGTTCTCTCCCTCACTGCTCACACAGTTCTCTCCTTCACTGCTCACACAGTTCTCTCCCTCACTGCTCACACGGTTCTCTCCCTCACTGCTCACACGGTTCTCTCCCTCACTGCTCAAACTGTACTCTCCCTCACTGCTTACACAGTTCTCTCCCTCACTGCTCACAGTTCTCTCCCTCACTGCTCACACAGTTCTCTCCCTCACTGCTCACACGGTTCTCTCCCTCACTGCTCACACAGTTCTCTCCCTCACTGCTCACACAGTTCTCTCCTTCACTGCTCACACAGTTCTCTCCCTCACTGCTCACACGGTTCTCTCCCTCACTGCTCAAACTGTACTCTCCCTCACTGCTCACACAGTTCTCTCTCACTGCTCACACAGTTCTCTCTCTCACTGCTCCCACAGTTCTCTCCCTCACTGCTCAAACTGTACTCTCCCTCACTGCTCACACAGTTCTCTCTCACTGCTCACACAGTTCTCTCTCTCACTGCTCACACAGTTCTCTCCCTCACTGCTTACACGGTTCTCTCTCACTGCTCACACGGTTCTCTCTCTCACTGCTTACACAGTTCTCTCTCTCACTGCTCACACAGTTCTCTCTCACTGCTCACACAGTTCTCTCCCTCACTGCTCACACGGTTCTCTCTCACTGCTCACAAGGTTCTCTCCCTCACTGCTCACACAGTTCTCTCTCATTGCCTACACAGTTCTCTCTCACTGATCACACGGTTCTCTCTTACTGCTCACACGGTTCTCTCCCTCACTGCTCACACAGTTCTATCTCACTGCTCACACAGTTCTCTCTCACTGCTCACACGGTTCTCTCCCTCACTGCTCACACAGTTCTCTCTCTCACTGCTCACACGGTTCTCTTTCTCACTGCTCAAACGGTTCTCTCTCTCACTGCTCACACAGTTCTCTCTCTCACTGCTCACACGGTTCTCTCTCTCACTGCTCACACAGTTCTCTCTCACTGCTCACACGGTTCTCTCTCTCACTGCTCACACAGTTCTTTCTCACTGCTCACACAGTTCTCTCTCTTTGCTCACATGGTTCTCTCCCTCACTGCTCACACAGTTCTCTCTCACTGCTCACACGGTTCTCTCTCTCACTGCTCACACGGTTCTCTCTCTCACTGCTCACACGGTTCTCTCCCTCACTGCTCAAACTGTTCTCTCTCTCACTGGTCACTCGGTTCTCTCCCCCACTGCTCACACGGTTCTCTCCCCCACTGCTCACACGGTTCTCTCCCTCACTGCTCAAACTGTTCTCTCTCTCACTGCTCACACGGTTCTATCCCCCACTGCTCACACGGTTCTCTCCCTCACTGCTCACACAGTTCCCTCTCACTGCTCACACAGTTCTCTCTCACTGCTCACACGGTTCTCTCTCACTGCTCACACAGTTCTCTCTCACTGCTCACACAGTTCTCTCTCTCACTGCTCACAGTTTTCTCTCTCACTGCTCACACAGTTCTCTCTCACTGCTCACACGGTTCTCTCTCTCACTGCTTACACAGTTCTCTCTCTCACTGCTCACACAGTTCTCTCTCACTGCTCACACAGTTCTCTCCCTCACTGCTCACACGGTTCTCTCTCACTGCTCACACGGTTCTCTCCCTCACTGCTTACACAGTTCTCTCTCATTGCCTACACAGTTCTCTCTCACTGATCACACGGTTCTCTCTTACTGCTCACACGGTTCTCTCCCTCACTGCTCACACAGTTCTATCTCACTGCTCACACAGTTCTCTCTCACTGCTCACACGGTTCTCTCCCTCACTGCTCACACAGTTCTCTCTCTCACTGCTCACACGGTTCTCTTTCTCACTGCTCAAACGGTTCTCTCTCTCACTGCTCACACAGTTCTCTCTCTCACTGCTCACACGGTTCTCTCTCTCACTGCTCACACAGTTCTCTCTCACTGCTCACACGGTTCTCTCTCTCACTGCTTACACAGTTCTCTCTCACTGCTCACACAGTTCTCTCTCACTGCTCACATGGTTCTCTCCCTCACTGCTCACACAGTTCTCTCTCTCACTGCTCACACGGTTCTCTCTCTCACTGCTCACACGGTTCTCTCTCTCACTGCTCACACGGTTCTCTCCCTCACTGCTCAAACTGTTCTCTCTCTCACTGGTCACACGGTTCTCTCCCCCACTGCTCACACGGTTCTCTCCCCCACTGCTCACACGGTTCTCTCCCTCACTGCTCAAACTGTTCTCTCTCTCACTGCTCACACGGTTCTATCCCCCACTGCTCACACGGTTCTCTCCCTCACTGCTCACACAGTTCCCTCTCACTGCTCACACAGTTCTCTCTCACTGCTCACACGGTTCTCTCTCACTGCTCACACAGTTCTCTCTCACTGCTCACACAGTTCTCTCTCTCACTGCTCACAGTTTTCTCTCTCACTGCTCACACAGTTCTCTCACTGCTCACACGGTTCTCTCTCTCACTGCTCACACGGTTCTCTCACTCACTGCTCACACAGTTCTCTCTCACTGCTCACACAGTTCTCTCTCGCTGCTCACACGGTTCTCTCTCTCACTGCTTACACGGTTTTCTCCCTCACTGCTCACACTGTTCTTCCTCACTGCTCACAGTTCTCTCCCTCACTGCTCGCACATTTCTCTCATTCACTACTCACATAGTTCTCTCTCTCACTGCTCACACGGTTCTGGCTCTCACTGCTCACACGGTTCTCTCTCTCACTGCTCACACGGTTCTCTCCCTCACAGCTCACACAGTTCTCTCTCACTGCTCTCAGTTTTCTCTCTCTCACTGCTCACAGTTTTCTCTCTCACTGCTCACACAGTTCTCCCTCACTGCTCACAGTTCTCTCCCTCACTGCTCACACAGTTCTCTCCCTCACTGCTCACACGGTTCTCTCCCTTACTGCTCACACAGTTCTCTCTCTCACTGCTCACACAGTTCTCTCCTTCACTGCTCACACAGTTCTCTCCCTCACTGCTCACACGGTTCTCTCCCTCACTGCTCAAACTGTACTCTCCCTCACTGCTCACACAGTTCTCTCTCACTGCTCACACAGTTCTCTCTCTCACTGCTCACACAGTTCTCTCCCTCACTGCTCAAACTGTACTCTCCCTCACTGCTCACACAGTTCTCTCTCACTGCTCACACAGTTCTCTCTCTCACTGCTCACACAGTTCTCTCCCTCACTGCTCACACGGTTCTCTCCCTCACTGCTCACACGGTTCTCTCCCTCACTGCTCAAACTGTTCTCTCTCTCACTGCTCACACAGTTCTCTCTCTCACTGCTCACACAGTTCTCTCTCTCACTGCTCACACAGTTCTCTCTCACTGCTCACACGGTTCTCTCTCACTGCTCACACGGTTCTCTCTCACTGCTCACACGGTTCTCTCTCTCACTGCTTACACAGTTCTCTCTCTCACTGCTCACACAGTTCTCTCTCACTGCTCACACAGTTCTCTTCCTCACTGCTCACACTGTTCTCTCTCACTGCTCACACGGTTCTCTCCCTCACTGCTCACACAGTTCTCTCTCACTGCTCACAGAGTTCTCTCTCACTGCTCACATAGTTGTCTTTCACTGCTCACACAGTTCTCTCTCTCACTGCTCACACAGTTCTCTCTCACTGCTTACACAGTTCTCTCCCTCACTGCTCACACAGTTCTCTCGCTCACTGCTCACACCGTTCTCACTGCTTAAACAGTTTTCTCTCTCTCACTGCTCACACAGTTGTCTTTCACTGCTCACACAGTTCTCTCTCTCACTGCTCACACAGTTCTCTCTCTCACTGCTCACACAGTTCTCTCTTACTGCTCACACACTTCTCTCTCACTGCTCACACAGTTCTCTCCCTCACTGCTCACACAGTTTTCTCTCTCTCATTGCTCGTACGGATCTCTCTCTCATTGCTCACACGGTTCTCTCTCTCATTGCTCACACGATTCTCTCTCTGATTGCTAACATGGTTCTCTCTCTCATTGCTCTCACAGCTCTCTCCCTCACTACTCACACAGTTTTTTCTCTCTCACTGCTCACACAGTTCTCTCCCTCACTGCTCACACAGTTCTCTCTCATTGCTCACACAGTTCTCTCCCTCACTGCTCACACAGCTCTCTCCCTCACTGCTCACACAATTTTCTCTCTCACTGCTCACACAGTTCTCTCCCTCACTGCTCACATTGTTCTCTCTCACTGCTCACACAGTTCTCTCTCACTACTCACACAGTTCTCTCCCTCACTGCTCACACAGTTCTCTCACTGCTCACACAGTTCTCTCTCACTGCTCTCACAGTTCTCTCCCTCACTTATAACACAGTTTTCTCTCTCACTGCTCACACAGTTCTCTCTCAATCCTCACGCAGTTCTCTCTCTCACTGCTCACGCAGTTGTCTTTCACTGCTCACACAGTTCTCTCTCTCTCACTGCTCACACAGTTCTCTCTCACTGCTCACATAGTTGTCTCCTTCACTCCTCACACAGTTCTTTCGCTCACTGCTCACACAGTTCTTTCTCACTGCTCACACAGTTCTCACTGCTCCCACTGTTTTCTCTCTCTCACTGCTCACACAGTTCTGTTTCACTGCTCACACAGTTCTCTATCACTGCTCACGCAATTCTTTCTCACTGCTCACACAGTTCTTTCTCTCACTGCTCACACAGTTCTCTCTCACTGCTCACACAGTTCTCTTCCTCACTGCTCACACAGTTTTCTCTCTCTCACTGCTCACACAGATCTCTCTCTCACTGCTCACACAGTTTTCTCTCTCTCACTGCTCACACAGTTTTCTCTCTCTCACTGCTCACACAGTTCTCTCTCTCACTGCTCACACAGATCTCTCTCTCATTGCTCACACGGTTCTTCCTCTCATTGCTCACACGGTTCTCTCTCTCATTGCTCACAGGGTTCTCTCATTGCTCACACGGTTCTCTCTCTCACTGCTCACACAGTTCTCTCTCATTGCTCACACAGTTCTCTCCCTCACTGCTCACACAGTTCTCTCCCTGACTGCTCACACAATTCTCTCCCTCACTGCTCACATTGTTCTCTCTCATTGCTCACACAGTTCTCTCTCACTACTCACACAGTTCTCTCCCTCACTGCTCACACAGTTCTCTCACTGCTCTCACTGCTCTCACAGTTCTCTCCCTCACTTATAACACAATTTTCTCTCTCACTGCTCACACAGTTCTGTCGCAATCCTCACGCAGTTCTCTCTCACTGCTCATACAGTTGTCTTTCAGTGCTCACACAGCTCTCTCCTTCACTGCTCACACAGTTCTCTCCCTCACAGCTCACACAGTTCTCTCCCTTACTGCTCACATTGTTCTCTATCACTGCTCACACAGTTCCCTCGTCACTGCTCACACCGTTCTCTCTCACTTCTCACACAGTTCTCTCCCTCACTGCTCACACAGTTCTCTCCCACTGCTCACACAGTTCTCTCTCTCACTACTCACACAGTTCTCTCTCTCACTGCTCACAGAGCTCTCTCCCCTCCCTGCTCACATGGTTCTCTTTTTTACTGCTCACAGGGTTCTCTCTCTCACTGCTCACACAGTTCTCTATCTCACTGCACACACGGTTCTCTCTCTCACTGCTTACACAGTTCTCTCTCTCACTGCTCACATATTTCCCTCTCTCACTGCTCACTGGGTTCTCTCTCTCACTGCTCACACAGTTCTCTATCTCACTGCACCCACGGTTCTCTCTCTCACTGCTCACACAGTTCTATCTCTCACTGCTCACATTTTTCCCTCTCTCACTGCTCACACGGTTCTCTCTCTCACTGCTCACAGTTCTCTTTCTCACTGCTCACACGGTTCTCTCCCTCGCTGCTCACACAGTTCTCTCTCACTGCTTACACAGTTCTCTCCCTCACTGCTCACACAGTTCTCTCGCTAACTGCTCACATTGTTCTCTCACTGCTCACACAGTTCCCTCGTCACTGCTCACACAATTCTCTCTCACTACTCACACAGTTCTCTCCCTCACTGCTCACACAGTTCTCTCCCACTGCTCACACAGTTCTCTCTCTCACTGCTCACACAGTTCTCTCTCTCACTGCTCACACAGTTGTCTCTCACTGCTCACACAGTTGTCTCTCACTGCTTACACAGTTCTCTCCCTCACTGCTCACACAGTTCTCTCGCTCACTGCTCAAATACTCCTCTCACTGCTCACATACTTCTTTCTCTCTCTTATTTGTCAAATAGTTCTCTCTTTCACTGCTCACATACTTCTTTCTCTCTCTTATTTGTCAAATAGTTCTCTCTTTCACTGCTCACACAGTTTTCTCTCTCACTGCTCACACAGTTCACTCTCTCACTGCTCACACAGTTCTCTCTCACTGCTCTCACAGTTCTCTCCCTCACTTATCACAAAGTTTTCTCTCTCACTGCTCACACAGTTCTCTCTCACTGCTCACAGAGTTCTCTCTCACTGCTCACATAGTTGTCTTTCACTGCTCACACAGTTCTCTCTCTCACTGCTCACACAGTTCTCTCTCACTGCTTACACAGTTCTCTCCCTCACTGCTCACACAGTTCTCTCGCTCACTGCTCACACCGTTCTCACTGCTTAAACAGTTTTCTCTCTCTCACTGCTCACACAGTTGTCTTTCACTGCTCACACAGTTCTCTCTCTCACTGCTCACACAGTTCTCTCTCTCACTGCTCACACAGTTCTCTCTTACTGCTCACACACTTCTCTCTCACTGCTCACACAGTTCTCACCCTCACTGCTCACACAGTTTTCTCTCTCTCATTGCTCGTACGGATCTCTCTCTCATTGCTCACACGGTTCTCTCTCTCATTGCTCACACGATTCTCTCTCTGATTGTTAACATGGTTCTCTCTCTCATTGCTCTCACAGCTCTCTCCCTCACTACTCACACAGTTTTTTCTCTCTCACTGCTCACACAGTTCTCTCCCTCACTGCTCACACAGTTCTCTCTCATTGCTCACACAGTTCTCTCCCTCACTGCTCACACAGCTCTCTCCCTCACTGCTCACACAATTTTCTCTCTCACTGCTCACACAGTTCTCTCCCTCACTGCTCACATTGTTCTCTCTCACTGCTCACACAGTTCTCTCTCACTACTCACACAGTTCTCTCCCTCACTGCTCACACAGTTCTCTCACTGCTCACACAGTTCTCTCTCACTGCTCTCACAGTTCTCTCCCTCACTTATAACACAGTTTTCTCTCTCACTGCTCACACAGTTCTCTCTCAATCCTCACGCAGTTCTCTCTCTCACTGCTCACACAGTTGTCTTTCACTGCTCACACAGTTCTCTCTCTCTCACTGCTCACACAGTTCTCTCTCACTGCTCACATAGTTGTCTCCTTCACTCCTCACACAGTTCTTTCGCTCACTGCTCACACAGTTCTTTCTCACTGCTCACACAGTTCTCACTGCTCCCACTGTTTTCTCTCTCTCACTGCTCACACAGTTCTGTTTCACTGCTCACACAGTTCTCTGTCACTGCTCACGCAATTCTTTCTCACTGCTCACACAGTTCTTTCTCTCACTGCTCACACAGTTCTCTCTCACTGCTCACACAGTTCTCTTCCTCACTGCTCACACAGTTTTCTCTCTCTCACTGCTCACACAGATCTCTCTCTCACTGCTCACACAGTTTTCTCTCTCTCACTGCTCACACAGTTTTCTCTCTCTCACTGCTCACACAGTTCTCTCTCTCACTGCTCACACAGATCTCTCTCTCATTGCTCACACGGTTCTTCCTCTCATTGCTCACACGGTTCTCTCTCTCATTGCTCACAGGGTTCTCTCTTTGCTCACACGGTTTTCTCTCTCTCATTGCTCACACGGTTCTCTCTCTCACTGCTCACACAGTTCTCTCTCATTGCTCACACAGTTCTCTCCCTCACTGCTCACACAGTTCTCTCCCTGACTGCTCACACAGTTCTCTCCCTCACTGCTCACATTGTTCTCTCTCATTGTTCACACAGTTCTCTCTCACTACTCACACAGTTTTCTCCCTCACTGCTCACACAGTTCTCTCACTGCTCTCACTGCTCTCACAGTTCTCTCCCTCACTTATAACACAGTTTTCTCTCTCACTGCTCACACAGTTCTGTCGCAATCCTCACGCAGTTCTCTCTCACTGCTCATACAGTTGTCTTTCAGTGCTCACACAGCTCTCTCCTTCACTGCTCACACAGTTCTCTCCATCACAGCTCACACAGTTCTCTCCCTCACTGCTCACATTGTTCTCTATCACTGCTCACACAGTTCCCTCGTCACTGCTCACACCGTTCTCTCTCACTTCTCACACTGTTCTCTCCATCACTGCTCACACAGTTCTCTCCCACTGCTCACACAGTTCTCTCTCTCACTACTCACACAGTTCTCTCTCTCACTGCTCACAGAGTTCTCTCCCCTCCCTGCTCACATGGTTCTCTTTTTTACTGCTCACAGGGTTCTTTCTCTCACTGCTCACACAGTTCTCTATCTCACTGCACACACGGTTCTCTCTCTCACTGCTAACACAGTGCTCTCTCTCACTGCTCACATATTTCCCTCTCTCACTGCTCACTGGGTTCTCTCTCTCACTGATCACACAGTTCTCTATCTCACTGCACCCACGGTTCTCTCTCTCACTGCTCACACAGTTCTCTCTCTCACTGCTCACATATTTCCCTCTCTCACTGCTCACACGGTTCTCTCTCTCACTGCTCACAGTTCTCTTTCTCACTGCTCACACGGTTCTCTCCCTCGCTGCTCACACAGTTCTCTCTCACTGCTCACAGTTCTCTCTCTCACTGCTCACACAGTTCTCTCTCACTGCTCACAGTTTTCTCTCTCACTGCTCACACAGTTCTCTCTCTCACTGCTCACAGTTTTCTCTCTCACTGCTCACACAGTTCTCTCTCACTGCTCACACAGTTCTCTCTCTCACTGCTCACACGGGTCTTTCACTCACTGCTCACACAGTTCTCTCTCACTGCTCACACAGTTCTCTCTCACTGCTCACACGGTTCTCTCTCTCACTGCTTACACAGTTTTCTCCCTCACTTCTGACACAGTTCTTCCTCACTGCTCACAGTTCTCTCCCTCACTGCTCGTACATTTCTCTCATTCACTACTCACATAGTTCTTTCTCTCACTGCTCACACGGTTCTGGCTCTCACTGCTCACACGGTTCTCTTTCTCACTGCTCACACGGATCTCTCCCTCACAGCTCACACAGTTCTCTCCCACTGCTCTCAGTTTTCTCTCTCTCACTGCTCACAGTTTTCTCTCTCAATGCTCACACAGTTTTTTCTCACTGCTCACACGGTTCTCTCCCTCATTGCTCACACAGTTGTCTCCCTCACTGCTCAAACAATTCTCTCCCTCACTGCTCACACGGTTCTCTCTCTCACTGCTCACACGATTCTCTCCCTCACTGCTCACACAGTTCTCTCTCACTGCTCACACGGTTCTCTCTCTCTGCTCACACGATTCTCTCCCTCACTGCTCACACAGTTCTCTCTCACTGCTCACACGGTTCTCTCCCTCACTGCTCACACAGTTCTCCCTCACTGCTTACACAGTTCTCTCCCTCACTGCTCACAGTTCTCTCCCTCACTGCTCACACAGTTCTCTCCCTCACTGCTCACACGGTTCTCTCCCTCACTGCTCACACAGTTCTCTCCCTCACTGCTCACACAGTTCTCTCCTTCACTGCTCACACAGTTCTCTCCCTCACTGCTCACACGGTTCTCTCCCTCACTGCTCACACGGTTCTCTCCCTCACTGCTCAAACTGTACTCTCCCTCACTGCTTACACAGTTCTCTCCCTCACTGCTCACAGTTCTCTCCCTCACTGCTCACACAGTTCTCTCCCTCACTGCTCACACGGTTCTCTCCCTCACTGCTCACACAGTTCTCTCCCTCACTGCTCACACAGTTCTCTCCTTCACTGCTCACACAGTTCTCTCCCTCACTGCTCACACGGTTCTCTCCCTCACTGCTCAAACTGTACTCTCCCTCACTGCTCACACAGTTCTCTCTCACTGCTCACACAGCTCTCTCTCTCACTGCTCCCACAGTTTTCTCCCTCACTGCTCAAACTGTACTCTCCCTCACTGCTCACACAGTTCTCTCTCACTGCTCACACAGTTCTCTCTCTCACTGCTCACACAGTTCTCTCCCTCACTGCTTACACGGTTCTCTCTCACTGCTCACACGGTTCTCTCTCTCACTGCTTACACAGTTCTCTCTCTCACTGCTCACACAGTTCTCTCTCACTGCTCACACAGTTCTCTCCCTCACTGCTCACACGGTTCTCTCTCACTGCTCACAAGGTTCTCTCCCTCACTGCTCACACAGTTCTCTCTCATTGCCTACACAGTTCTCTCTCACTGATCACACGGTTCTCTCTTACTGCTCACACGGTTCTCTCCCTCACTGCTCACACAGTTCTATCTCACTGCTCACACAGTTCTCTCTCACTGCTCACACGGTTCTCTCCCTCACTGCTCACACAGTTCTCTCTCTCACTGCTCACACGGTTCTCTTTCTCACTGCTCAAACGGTTCTCTCTCTCACTGCTCACACAGTTCTCTCTCTCACTGCTCACACGGTTCTCTCTCTCACTGCTCACACAGTTCTTTCTCACTGCTCACACAGTTCTCTCTCTTTGCTCACATGGTTCTCTCCCTCACTGCTCACACAGTTCTCTCTCACTGCTCACACGGTTCTCTCTCTCACTGCTCACACGGTTCTCTCTCTCACTGCTCACACGGTTCTCTCCCTCACTGCTCAAACTGTTCTCTCTCTCACTGGTCACTCGGTTCTCTCCCCCACTGCTCACACGGTTCTCTCCCCCACTGCTCACACGGTTCTCTCCCTCACTGCTCAAACTGTTCTCTCTCTCACTGCTCACACGGTTCTATCCCCCACTGCTCACACGGTTCTCTCCCTCACTGCTCACACAGTTCCCTCTCACTGCTCACACAGTTCTCTCTCACTGCTCACACGGTTCTCTCTCACTGCTCACACAGTTCTCTCTCACTGCTCACACAGTTCTCTCTCTCACTGCTCACAGTTTTCTCTCTCACTGCTCACACAGTTCTCTCTCACTGCTCACACGGTTCTCTCTCTCACTGCTTACACAGTTCTCTCTCTCACTGCTCACACAGTTCTCTCTCACTGCTCACACAGTTCTCTCCCTCACTGCTCACACGGTTCTCTCTCACTGCTCACACGGTTCTCTCCCTCACTGCTTACACAGTTCTCTCTCATTGCCTACACAGTTCTCTCTCACTGATCACACGGCTCTCTCTTACTGCTCACACGGTTCTCTCCCTCACTGCTCACACAGTTCTATCTCACTGCTCACACAGTTCTCTCTCACTGCTCACACGGTTCTCTCCCTCACTGCTCACACAGTTCTCTCTCTCACTGCTCACACGGTTCTCTTTCTCACTGCTCAAACGGTTCTCTCTCTCACTGCTCACACAGTTCTCTCTCTCACTGCTCACACGGTTCTCTCTCTCACTGCTCACACAGTTCTCTCTCACTGCTCACACGGTTCTCTCTCTCACTGCTCACACAGTTCTCTCTCACTGCTCACACAGTTCTCTCTCACTGCTCACATGGTTCTCTCCCTCACTGCTCACACAGTTCTCTCTCTCACTGCTCACACGGTTCTCTCTCTCACTGCTCACACGGTTCTCTCTCTCACTGCTCACACGGTTCTCTCCCTCACTGCTCAAACTGTTCTCTCTCTCACTGGTCACACGGTTCTCTCCCCCACTGCTCACACGGTTCTCTCCCCCACTGCTCACACGGTTCTCTCCCTCACTGCTCAAACTGTTCTCTCTCTCACTGCTCACACGGTTCTATCCCCCACTGCTCACACGGTTCTCTCCCTCACTGCTCACACAGTTCCCTCTCACTGCTCACACAGTTCTCTCTCACTGCTCACACGGTTCTCTCTCACTGCTCACACAGTTCTCTCTCACTGCTCACACAGTTCTCTCTCTCACTGCTCACAGTTTTCTCTCTCACTGCTCACACAGTTCTCTCACTGCTCACACGGTTCTCTCTCTCACTGCTCACACGGTTCTCTCACTCACTGCTCACACAGTTCTCTCTCACTGCTCACACAGTTCTCTCTCGCTGCTCACACGGTTCTCTCTCTCACTGCTTACACGGTTTTCTCCCTCACTGCTCACACTGTTCTTCCTCACTGCTCACAGTTCTCTCCCTCACTGCTCGCACATTTCTCTCATTCACTACTCACATAGTTCTCTCTCTCACTGCTCACACGGTTCTGGCTCTCACTGCTCACACGGTTCTCTCTCTCACTGCTCACACGGTTCTCTCCCTCACAGCTCACACAGTTCTCTCTCACTGCTCTCAGTTTTCTCTCTCTCACTGCTCACAGTTTTCTCTCTCACTGCTCACACAGTTCTCCCTCACTGCTCACAGTTCTCTCCCTCACTGCTCACACAGTTCTCTCCCTCACTGCTCACACGGTTCTCTCCCTTACTGCTCACACAGTTCTCTCTCTCACTGCTCACACAGTTCTCTCCTTCACTGCTCACACAGTTCTCTCCCTCACTGCTCACACGGTTCTCTCCCTCACTGCTCAAACTGTACTCTCCCTCACTGCTCACACAGTTCTCTCTCACTGCTCACACAGTTCTCTCTCTCACTGCTCACACAGTTCTCTCCCTCACTGCTCAAACTGTACTCTCCCTCACTGCTCACACAGTTCTCTCTCACTGCTCACACAGTTCTCTCTCTCACTGCTCACACAGTTCTCTCCCTCACTGCTCACACGGTTCTCTCCCTCACTGCTCACACGGTTCTCTCCCTCACTGCTCAAACTGTTCTCTCTCTCACTGCTCACACAGTTCTCTCTCTCACTGCTCACACAGTTCTCTCTCTCACTGCTCACACAGTTCTCTCTCACTGCTCACACGGTTCTCTCTCACTGCTCACACGGTTCTCTCTCACTGCTCACACGGTTCTCTCTCTCACTGCTTACACAGTTCTCTCTCTCACTGCTCACACAGTTCTCTCTCACTGCTCACACAGTTCTCTTCCTCACTGCTCACACTGTTCTCTCTCACTGCTCACACGGTTCTCTCCCTCACTGCTCACACAGTTCTCTCTCACTGCTCACAGAGTTCTCTCTCACTGCTCACATAGTTGTCTTTCACTGCTCACACAGTTCTCTCTCTCACTGCTCACACAGTTCTCTCTCACTGCTTACACAGTTCTCTCCCTCACTGCTCACACAGTTCTCTCGCTCACTGCTCACACCGTTCTCACTGCTTAAACAGTTTTCTCTCTCTCACTGCTCACACAGTTGTCTTTCACTGCTCACACAGTTCTCTCTCTCACTGCTCACACAGTTCTCTCTCTCACTGCTCACACAGTTCTCTCTTACTGCTCACACACTTCTCTCTCACTGCTCACACAGTTCTCTCCCTCACTGCTCACACAGTTTTCTCTCTCTCATTGCTCGTACGGATCTCTCTCTCATTGCTCACACGGTTCTCTCTCTCATTGCTCACACGATTCTCTCTCTGATTGCTAACATGGTTCTCTCTCTCATTGCTCTCACAGCTCTCTCCCTCACTACTCACACAGTTTTTTCTCTCTCACTGCTCACACAGTTCTCTCCCTCACTGCTCACACAGTTCTCTCTCATTGCTCACACAGTTCTCTCCCTCACTGCTCACACAGCTCTCTCCCTCACTGCTCACACAATTTTCTCTCTCACTGCTCACACAGTTCTCTCCCTCACTGCTCACATTGTTCTCTCTCACTGCTCACACAGTTCTCTCTCACTACTCACACAGTTCTCTCCCTCACTGCTCACACAGTTCTCTCACTGCTCACACAGTTCTCTCTCACTGCTCTCACAGTTCTCTCCCTCACTTATAACACAGTTTTCTCTCTCACTGCTCACACAGTTCTCTCTCAATCCTCACGCAGTTCTCTCTCTCACTGCTCACGCAGTTGTCTTTCACTGCTCACACAGTTCTCTCTCTCTCACTGCTCACACAGTTCTCTCTCACTGCTCACATAGTTGTCTCCTTCACTCCTCACACAGTTCTTTCGCTCACTGCTCACACAGTTCTTTCTCACTGCTCACACAGTTCTCACTGCTCCCACTGTTTTCTCTCTCTCACTGCTCACACAGTTCTGTTTCACTGCTCACACAGTTCTCTATCACTGCTCACGCAATTCTTTCTCACTGCTCACACAGTTCTTTCTCTCACTGCTCACACAGTTCTCTCTCACTGCTCACACAGTTCTCTTCCTCACTGCTCACACAGTTTTCTCTCTCTCACTGCTCACACAGATCTCTCTCTCACTGCTCACACAGTTTTCTCTCTCTCACTGCTCACACAGTTTTCTCTCTCTCACTGCTCACACAGTTCTCTCTCTCACTGCTCACACAGATCTCTCTCTCATTGCTCACACGGTTCTTCCTCTCATTGCTCACACGGTTCTCTCTCTCATTGCTCACAGGGTTCTCTCTTTGCTAACACGGTTTTCTCTCTCTCATTGCTCACACGGTTCTCTCTCTCACTGCTCACACAGTTCTCTCTCATTGCTCACACAGTTCTCTCCCTCACTGCTCACACAGTTCTCTCTCACTACTCACACAGTTTTCTCCCTCACTGCTCACACAGTTCTCTCACTGCTCTCACTGCTCTCACAGTTCTCTCCCTCACTTATAACACAGTTTTCTCTCTCACTGCTCACACAGTTCTGTCGCAATCCTCACGCAGTTCTCTCTCACTGCTCATACAGTTGTCTTTCAGTGCTCACACAGCTCTCTCCTTCACTGCTCACACAGTTCTCTCCCTCACAGCTCACACAGTTCTCTCCCTCACTGCTCACATTGTTCTCTATCACTGCTCACACAGTTCCCTCGTCACTCCTCACACCGTTCTCTCTCACTTCTCACACTGTTCTCTCCCTCACTGCTCACACAGTTCTCTCCCACTGCTCACACAGTTCTCTCTCTCACTACTCACACAGTTCTCTCTCTCACTGCTCACAGAGTTCTCTCCCCTCCCTGCTCACATGGTTCTCTTTTTTACTGCTCACAGGGTTCTTTCTCTCACTGCTCACACAGTTCTCTATCTCACTGCACACACGGTTCTCTCTCTCACTGCTTACACAGTGCTCTCTCTCACTGCTCACATATTTCCCTCTCTCACTGCTCACTGGGTTCTCTCTCTCACTGCTCACACAGTTCTCTATCTCACTGCACCCACGGTTCTCTCTCTCACTGCTCACACAGTTCTCTCTCTCACTGCTCACATATTTCCCTCTCTCACTGCTCACACGGTTCTCTCTCTCACTGCTCACAGTTCTCTTTCTCACTGCTCACACGGTTCTCTCCCTCGCTGCTCACACAGTTCTCTCTCACTGCTCACAGTTCTCTCTCTCACTGCTCACACAGTTCTCTCTCACTGCTCACAGTTTTCTCTCTCACTGCTCACACAGTTCTCTCTCTCACTGCTCACAGTTTTCTCTCTCACTGCTCACACAGTTCTCTCTCACTGCTCACACGGTTCTCTCTCTCACTGCTCACACGGTTCTCTCACTCACTGCTCACACAGTTCTCTCTCACTGCTCACACAGTTCTCTCTCACTGCTCAGACGGTTCTCTCTCTCACTGCTTACACAGTTTTCTCCCTCACTTCTGACACAGTTCTTCCTCACTGCTCACAGTTCTCTCCCTCACTGCTCGCACATTTCTCTCATTCACTACTCACATAGTTCTCTCTCTCACTGCTCACACGGTTCTGGCTCTCACTGCTCACACGGTTCTCTCTCTCACTGCTCACACGGATCTCTCCCTCACAGCTCACACAGTTCTCTCTCACTGCTCTCAGTTTTCTCTCTCTCACTGCTCACAGTTTTCTCTCTCAATGCTCACACAGTTTTTTCTCACTGCTCACACGGTTCTCTCCCTCATTGCTCACACAGTTGTCTCCCTCACTGCTCAAACAATTCTCTCCCTCACTGCTCACACGGTTCTCTCTCTCACTGCTCACACGATTCTCTCCCTCACTGCTCACACAGTTCTCTCTCACTGCTCACACGGTTCTCTCCCTCACTGCTCACACGATTCTCTCCCTCACTGCTCACACAGTTCTCTCTCACTGCTCACACGGTTCTCTCCCTCACTGCTCACACAGTTCTCCCTCACTGCTCACACAGTTCTCTCCCTCACTGCTCACAGTTCTCTCCCTCACTGCTCACACAGTTCTCTCCCTCACTGCTCACACGGTTCTCTCCCTCACTGCTCACACAGTTCTCTCCCTCACTGCTCACACAGTTCTCTCCTTCACTGCTCACACAGTTCTCTCCCTCACTGCTCACACGGTTCTCTCCCTCACTGCTCACACTGTACTCTCCCTCACTGCTCACACAGTTCTCTCTCACTGCTCACACAGTTCTCTCTCTCAC
Source organism: Procambarus clarkii (assembly GCF_040958095.1). NCBI lineage: Eukaryota > Metazoa > Arthropoda > Malacostraca > Decapoda > Cambaridae > Procambarus > Procambarus clarkii. Next base: position 3,972,280 of record NC_091167.1, on the reverse strand, counting down.
TGCTCACACAGTTCTCTCCCTCACTGCTCAAACTGTACTCTCCCTCACTGCTCACACAGTTCTCTCTCACTGCTCACACAGTTCTCTCTCTCACTGCTCACACAGTTCTCTCCCTCACTGCTTACACGGTTCTCTCCCCCACTACTCACACAGTTCTCTCTCACTGCTCACACGGTTCTCTCTCTCACTGCTCACACAGTTCTCCCTCACTGCTCACACAGTTTTCTCTCACTGCTCACACGGTTCTCTCCTCCACTGCTCACACGGTTCTCTCCCTCACTGCTCACACAGTTCTCTCTCACTGCTCACACGGTTCTCTCCCTCACTGCTCAAACTGTTCTCTCTCTCACTGCTCACACAGTTCTCTCTCTCACTGCTCACACAGTTCTCTCTCTCACTGCTCACACAGTTCTCTCTCACTGCTCACACGGTTCTCTCTCACTGCTCACACGGTTCTCTCTCACTGCTCACACGGTTCTCTCTCTCACTGCTTACACAGTTCTCTCTCTCACTGCTCACACAGTTCTCTCTCACTGCTCACACAGTTCTCTCCCTCACTGCTCACATGGTTCTCTCTCACTGCTCACACGGTTCTCTCCCTCACTGCTCACACAGTTCTCTCTCATTGCCTACACAGGTCTCTCTCACTGATCACACGGTTCTCTCTTACTGCTCACACGGTTCTCTCCCTCACTGCTCACACAGTTCTATCTCACTGCTCACACAGTTCTCTCTCACTGCTCACACGGTTCTCTCCCTCACTGCTCACACAGTTCTCTCTCTCACTGCTCACACGGTTCTCTTTCTCACTGCTCAAACGGTTCTCTCTCTCACTGCTCACACAGTTCTCTCTCTCACTGCTCACACGGTTCTCTCTCTCACTGCTCACACAGTTCTCTCTCACTGCTCACACGGTTCTCTCTCTCACTGCTCACACAGTTCTCTCTCACTGCTCACACAGTTCTCTCTCACTGCTCACATGGTTCTCTCCCTCACTGCTCACACAGTTCTCTCTCTCACTGCTCACACGGTTCTCTCTCTCACTGCTCACACGGTTCTCTCTCTCACTGCTCACACGGTTCTCTCCCTCACTGCTCAAACTGTTCTCTCTCTCACTGGTCACACGTTTCTCTCCCCCACTGCTCACACGGTTCTCTCCCCCACTGCTCACACGGTTTTCTCCCTCACTGCTCAAACTGTTCTCTCTCACTGCTCACACGGTTCTATCCCCCACTGCTCACACGGTTCTCTCCCTCACTGCTCACACAGTTCCCTCTCACTGCTCACACAGTTCTCTCTCACTGCTCACACGGTTCTCTCTCACTGCTCACACAGTTCTCTCTCACTGCTCACACAGTTCTCTCTCTCACTGCTCACAGTTTTCTCTCTCACTGCTCACACAGTTCTCTCTCACTGCTCACACGGTTCTCTCACTCACTGCTCACACAGTTCTCTCTCACTGCTCACACAGTTCTCTCTCACTGCTCACACGGTTCTCTCTCTCACTGCTTACACGGTTTTCTCCCTCACTGCTCACACAGTTCTTCCTCACTGCTCACAGTTCTCTCCCTCACTGCTCGCACATTTCTCTCATTCACTACTCACATAGTTCTCTCTCTCACTGCTCACACGGTTCTGGCTTTCACTGCTCACACGGTTCTCTCTCTCACTGCTCACACGGTTCTCTCCCTCACAGCTCACACAGTTCTCTCTCACTGCTCTCAGTTTTCTCTCTCTCACTGCTCACACAGTTCTCCCTCACTGCTCACAGTTCTCTCCCTCACTGCTCACACAGTTCTCTCCCTCACTGCTCACACGGTTCTCTCCCTCACTGCTCACACAGTTCTCTCCCTCACTGCTCACACAGTTCTGTCCTTCACTGCTCACACAGTTCTCTCCCTCACTGCTCACACGGTTCTCTCCCTCACTGCTCAAACTGTACTCTCCCTCACTGCTCACACAGTTCTCTCTCACTGCTCACACTGTTCTCTCTCTCACTGCTCACACAGTTCTCTCCCTCACTGCTCAAACTGTACTCTCCCTCACTGCTCACACAGTTCTCTCTCACTGCTCACACAGTTCTCTCTCTCACTGCTCACACAGTTCTCTCCCTCACTGCTCACACGGTTCTCTCCCTCACTGCTCATACGGTTCTCTCCCTCACTGCTCAAACTGTTCTCTCTCTCACTGCTCACACAGTTCTCTCTCTCACTGCTCACACAGTTCTCTCTCTCACTGCTCACACAGTTCTCTCTCACTGCTCACACGGTTCTCTCTCACTGCTCACACGGTTCTCTCTCACTGCTCACACGGTTCTCTCTCTCACTGCTTACACAGTTCTCTCTCTCACTGCTCACACAGTTCTCTCTCACTGCTCACACAGTTCTCTCCCTCACTGCTCACACGGTTCTCTCTCACTGCTCACACGGTTCTCTCCCTCACTGCTCACACAGTTCTCTCTCATTGCCTACACAGTTCTCTCTCACTGATCACACGGTTCTCTCTCACTGCTCACACGGTCCTCTCCCTCACTGCTCACACAGTTCTATCTCACTGCTCACACAGTTCTCTCTCACTGCTCACACGGTTCTCTCCCTCACTGCTCACACAGTTCTCTCTCTCACTGCTCACACGGTTCTCTCTCTCACTGCTCACACGGTTCTCTCTCTCACTGCTCACACAGTTCTCTCTCTCACTGCTCACACGGTTCTCTCTCTCACTGCTAACACAGTTCTCTCTCACTGCTCACACGGTTCTCTCTCTCACTACTCACACAGTTCTCTCTCACTGCTCACACAGTTCTCTCTCACTGCTCACATGGTTCTCTTCCTCACTGCTCACACAGTTCTCTCTCTCACTGCTCACACGGTTCTCTCTCTCACTGCTCATACGGTTCTCTCTCTCACTGCTCACACGGTTCTCTCCCTCACCGCTCACACGGTTCTCTCTCTCACTGCTCACACGGTTCTCTCTCTCACTGCTCACACGGTTCTCTCTCTCACTGCTCACACGGTTCTCTCCCTCACCGCTCACACGGTTCTCTCTCTCACTGCTCACACGGTTCTCTCTCTCACTGCTCACACGGTTCTCTCTCTCACTGCTCACACGGTTCTCTCTCTCACTGCTCACACAGTTCTCTCTCACTGCTCACACGGTTCTCTCCCTCACTGCTCACACAGTTCTCCCTCACTGCTCACACAGTTCTCTCCCTCACTGCTCACAGTTCTCTCCCTCACTGCTCACACAGTTCTCTCCCTCACTGCTCACACGGTTCTCTCCCTCACTGCTCACACAGTTCTCTCCCTCACTGCTCACACAGTTCTCTCCTTCACTGCTCACACAGTTCTCTCCCTCACTGCTCACACGGTTCTCTCCCTCACTGCTCAAACTGTACTCTCCCTCACTGCTCACACAGTTCTCTCTCACTGCTCACACAGTTCTCTCTCTCACTGCTCACACAGTTCTCTCCCTCACTGCTCAAACTGTACTCTCCCTCACTGCTCACACAGTTCTCTCTCACTGCTCACACAGTTCTCTCTCTCACTGCTCACACAGTTCTCTCCCTCACTGCTTACACGGTTCTCTCCCCCACTACTCACACAGTTCTCTCTCACTGCTCACACGGTTCTCTCTCTCACTGCTCACACAGTTCTCCCTCACTGCTCACACAGTTCTCTCTCACTGCTCACACGGTTCTCTCCTCCACTGCTCACACGGTTCTCTCCCTCACTGCTCACACAGTTCTCTCTCACTGCTCACACGGTTCTCTCCCTCACTGCTCAAACTGTTCTCTCTCTCACTGCTCACACAGTTCTCTCTCTCACTGCTCACACAGTTCTCTCTCTCACTGCTCACACAGTTCTCTCTCACTGCTCACACGGTTCTCTCTCACTGCTCACACGGTTCTCTCTCACTGCTCACACGGTTCTCTCTCTCACTGCTTACACAGTTCTCTCTCTCACTGCTCACACAGTTCTCTCTCACTGCTCACACAGTTCTCTCCCTCACTGCTCACACGGTTCTCTCTCACTGCTCACACGGTTCTCTCCCTCACTGCTCACACAGTTCTCTCTCATTGCCTACACAGTTCTCTCTCACTGATCACACGGTTCTCTCTTACTGCTCACACGGTTCTCTCCCTCACTGCTCACACAGTTCTATCTCACTGCTCACACAGTTCTCTCTCACTGCTCACACGGTTCTCTCCCTCACTGCTCACACAGTTCTCTCTCTCACTGCTCACACGGTTCTCTTTCTCACTGCTCAAACGGTTCTCTCTCTCACTGCTCACACAGTTCTCTCTCTCACTGCTCACACGGTTCTCTCTCTCACTGCTCACACAGTTCTCTCTCACTGCTCACACGGTTCTCTCTCTCACTGCTCACACAGTTCTCTCTCACTGCTCACACAGTTCTCTCTCACTGCTCACATGGTTCTCTCCCTCACTGCTCACACAGTTCTCTCTCTCACTGCTCACACGGTTCTCTCTCTCACTGCTCACACGGTTCTCTCTCTCACTGCTCACACGGTTCTCTCCCTCACTGCTCAAACTGTTCTCTCTCTCACTGGTCACACGTTTCTCTCCCCCACTGCTCACACGGTTCTCTCCCCCACTGCTCACACGGTTTTCTCCCTCACTGCTCAAACTGTTCTCTCTCACTGCTCACACGGTTCTATCCCCCACTGCTCACACGGTTCTCTCCCTCACTGCTCACACAGTTCCCTCTCACTGCTCACACAGTTCTCTCTCACTGCTCACACGGTTCTCTCTCACTGCTCACACAGTTCTCTCTCACTGCTCACACAGTTCTCTCTCTCACTGCTCACAGTTTTCTCTCTCACTGCTCACACGGTTCTCTCCCCCACTGCTCACACGGTTTTCTCCCTCACTGCTCAAACTGTTCTCTCTCACTGCTCACACGGTTCTATCCCCCACTGCTCACACGGTTCTCTCCCTCACTGCTCACACAGTTCCCTCTCACTGCTCACACAGTTCTCTCTCACTGCTCACACGGTTCTCTCTCACTGCTCACACGGTTCTCTCACTCACTGCTCACACAGTTCTCTCTCACTGCTCACACAGTTCTCTCTCACTGCTCACACGGTTCTCTCTCTCACTGCTTACACGGTTTTCTCCCTCACTGCTCACACAGTTCTTCCTCACTGCTCACAGTTCTCTCCCTCACTGCTCGCACATTTCTCTCATTCACTACTCACATAGTTCTCTCTCTCACTGCTCACACGGTTCTGGCTTTCACTGCTCACACGGTTCTCTCTCTCACTGCTCACACGGTTCTCTCCCTCACAGCTCACACAGTTCTCTCTCACTGCTCTCAGTTTTCTCTCTCTCACTGCTCACACAGTTCTCCCTCACTCCTCACAGTTCTCTCCCTCACTGCTCACACAGTTCTCTCCCTCACTGCTCACACGGTTCTCTCCCTCACTGCTCACACAGTTCTCTCCCTCACTGCTCACACAGTTCTCTCCTTCACTGCTCACACAGTTCTCTCCCTCACTGCTCACACGGTTCTCTCCCTATCTGCTCAAACTGTACTCTCCCTCACTGCTCACACAGTTCTCTCTCACTGCTCACACTGTTCTCTCTCTCACTGCTCACACAGTTCTCTCCCTCACTGCTCAAACTGTACTCTCCCTCACTGCTCACACAGTTCTCTCTCACTGCTCACACAGTTCTCTCTCTCACTGCTCACACAGTTCTCTCCCTCACTGCTCACACGGTTCTCTCCCTCACTGCTCATACGGTTCTCTCCCTCACTGCTCAAACTGTTCTCTCTCTCACTGCTCACACAGTTCTCTCTCTCACTGCTCACACAGTTCTCTCTCTCACTGCTCACACAGTTCTCTCTCACTGCTCACACGGTTCTCTCTCACTGCTCACACGGTTCTCTCTCACTGCTCACACGGTTCTCTCTCTCACTGCTCACACAGTTCTCTCTCTCACTGCTCACACAGTTCTCTCTCACTGCTCACACAGTTCTCTCCCTCACTGCTCACACGGTTCTCTCTCACTGCTCACACGGTTCTCTCCCTCACTGCTCACACAGTTCTCTCTCATTGCCTACACAGTTCTCTCTCACTGATCACACGGTTCTCTCTCACTGCTCACACGGTCCTCTCCCTCACTGCTCACACAGTTCTATCTCACTGCTCACACAGTTCTCTCTCACTGCTCACACGGTTCTCTCCCTCACTGCTCACACAGTTCTCTCTCTCACTGCTCACACGGTTCTCTCTCTCACTGCTCACACGGTTCTCTCTCTCACTGCTCACACAGTTCTCTCTCTCACTGCTCACACGGTTCTCTCTCTCACTGCTAACACAGTTCTCTCTCACTGCTCACACGGTTCTCTCTCTCACTACTCACACAGTTCTCTCTCACTGCTCACACAGTTCTCTCTCACTGCTCACATGGTTCTCTTCCTCACTGCTCACACAGTTCTCTCTCTCACTGCTCACACGGTTCTCTCTCTCACTGCTCATACGGTTCTCTCTCTCACTGCTCACACGGTTCTCTCCCTCACCGCTCACACGGTTCTCTCTCTCACTGCTCACACGGTTCTCTCTCTCACTGCTCACACGGTTCTCTCTCTCACTGCTCACACGGTTCTCTCCCTCACCGCTCACACGGTTCTCTCTCTCACTGCTCACACGGTTCTCTCTCTCACTGCTCACACGGTTCTCTCTCTCACTGCTCACACGGTTCTCTCTCTCACTGCTCACACGGTTCTCTCTCTCACTGCTCACACTGTTCTCTCTCTCACTGCTCACACGGTTCTCTCTCTCACTGCTCACACAGTTCTCTCTCACTGCTCACACGGTTCTCTCTCTCACTGCTCAAAGTACTGTCTCTCACTGCTCACACAGTTCGGGTCTCAGTTCAGTTACTGTCTCTTACAGGTTATGAACACGACTAGAAAAATGGATCAGTCACTTAAATACAGTATAAAGTTGCCGAAAGGTGGGGGCCAGGAGCTGATGCATGACCCAGGAAGTACATTTATCCGAGTAAGTACACACACACACATGGGGCCAGTGTCTGAGCGGACAGCACGCCGGACGCGTGATCCTGCGGTCCCGGATTCGATTCCGGGCGCTGGTGAGAAACAATGGGCAAAGTTTCTTTCACCCTGATGCCCCTGTTACCTAAAAGTAAATAGATACCTGGGAATTAGTTAGCTGTCATGGGCTGCTTCCTGGGGTGTGGTGTGGGAGAAAAAAAATGTAGTTACCTTGAGGTGCTTCTGGGGCTTAGCGTCCCCGCGGCCTGGTCGTCAACCAGCCCTCTTGGTTGCTGGACTGATCAATTTGAAGAAATGATTGCACTGCTAGATTGATGTCCCCTATGTTCCCTAATTCAGATTCCCAGTTGATATTAGCAGCAGCAGCTATAAAATTGCCGATAGCAGTTTCATTGTGCAGCCTAAAGCTTATCTTCCTTGCCTCTAGAGGTGGTTTGTTAATGTTGGTCCAGATGTGATCAAGAGCTGTGGCAGTACTCTCAGTGATTCTAGTAGGTCTAGTGATTACGGGTATGAGGAAGCAGGAATTTATGTCAGGCTCGCAGAGCCTGACATAAATTCATACGATTTATGTCGTACCTAGTAGCCAGAACGCACTTCTCAGCCTACTATGCAAGGCCCAATTTGCCTAATAAGCCAAGTTTTCATGAATTAATTGTTTTTCGACTACCTAACCTACCTAACCTAATCCTAACCTAACTTTTTTCGGCTACCTAACCTAACCTAACCTATAAAGATAGGTTAGGTTAGGTTAGGTAGGGTTGGTTAGGTTCGGTCATATATCTACGTTAATTTTAACTCCAATAAAAAAAAATTGACCTCATACATAATGAAATGGGTAGCTTTATCATTTCATAAGAAAAAAATAGAGAAAATATATTAATTCATGAAAACTTGGCTTATTAGGCAAATCGGGCCATGCATAGTAGGCTGAGAAGTGCGTTCTGGCTACTAGGTACGACATATATATATATATATATATATATATATATATATATATATATATATATATATATATATATATATATATATATATATATATATATATATATATATATATATATATCGTATATATATATATATATATATATATGTCGAACCTAGTAGCCAGAACCCACTTCTCAGCCTACTATGCAAGGCCCAATTTGCCTAATAAGCCAAGTTTTCATGAATTAATTGTTTTTCGACTACCTAACCTACCTAACCTAACTTTTTCGGCTACCTAACCTAACCAAACCTATAAAGATAGGTTAGGTTAGGTTAGGTAGGGTTGGTTAGGTTCGGTCATATATTTACGTCAATTTTAACTCCAATAAAAAAAAAATGTCCTCATACATAATGAAATGGGTAGCTTCATCATTTCATAAGCAAAAAATTAGAGAAAATAAAATAATTCATGAAAACTTGGCTTATTAGGCAAATCGGGCCTTGCATATTAGGCTGAGAAGTGCGTTCTGGCTATTAGGTACGACATATATATATATATATATATATATATATATATATATATATATATATATATATATATATATATATATATATATATATATATATATATATATATATATATGTCGTACCTAGTAGCCAGAACGCACTTCTCAGCCTACTATGCAAGGCCCGATTTGCCTAATAAGCCTAGTTTTCATGAATTAATGTTTTTTCGACTACCTAACCTACCTAACCTAACCTAACCTAACTTTTTTGGCTACCTAACCGAACCTAACCTATAGAGATAGGTTAGGTTAGGTTAGGTAGGGTTGGTTAAGTTTGGCCCCCAAGTCTTACGAGAAGAGAGGCTTGTTTCCATTGTAGGTCATCGAGAGAGAGGTTAAGGGCTTTTTCTAGCATTGATTTCAGTAACCGGTCATACTCACTTAGTTTTTGGCTACTGTAAGATGAACACCTCAGAAAGTAGGTTAACCTGGGGAGGGACAGACATCTGGTGATGAGGTAGAGTGCATCATGAGCATCAATATCCTCAATCCTCCCATCCATCCTCTTAAGGTCGGCGATTTTCTTATCAAGGACCTCATCTATGGCTTTCAACCCCAGGGGAGCTCCTAGGAGCGTGCTGTCTTCTGGTTTAGTTTTATGGATATTTGGCAGAAGACCCTCTATTCTCTCTACGATGCCCTGGTTGGAACATATTATTTCACATTTAGAAGGGTTCAGGGTGAGGCCTAAAACTGCACCTTGCTCCTGGATTTTTCTGATGTCTTCCAGGATTGAATCTTGGGAACCAGCTAGGGTACCATCATCCAAGAACCAGATGTTAAGCTCGCTGGACAGGACCTCTGTGACTTGTTTGATGACTAAGCAGAAAAGGAGAGGAGCAAGGGGGTCACCCTGTTGGACGCCTTCTCGCGAGTCAATTTCATGTTCGCCAAAAAGTAGCTTAAGATCCATACTGTAGCATGAATGTACGAAAGGGTAGAGGGAAGGGAAATGACTATGAACCGCACGGAGTACAGCATCCCTCCGCACCAAATTGAAGGCATTTTTTGAATCTAGCTTGATAAGGGCCTTTTCGTCTGTGATGTTGGCGATGAAGGCTCGAGCTGCATGGGCTGCCGCCTCACACCCTTGTGGAATGCCAAACCCGAGCTGTTTTGGCTTCAGCATGTTGGCCGTTGCATCACTAACTGTTCTTGCAGCTGCCTTTGCGACGAGACGCCGGAGAGAATTGCCCACAGCTATTGGCCTGATCCCTCCATCCTTTTTCTTTAGAGCACAGAGAGATGCTCCAAAAAAGATAGGTCTTATGGACGCTGGTATGTTGCCAGCTAGACATGTGTTGGTGAATCTGGTTAGTTCCACCAAGAAGTTCTTTGCAATGTCACCCAGTGCAGTGTTGAGCATTTGCTTGAGGTGGTTGGGTTTTAGTCCTTATATATATATATATATATATATATATATATATATATATATATATATATATATATATATATATATATATATATATATATATATATATATATATATATATATATATATATATATATATATATATATATATATATATATATATATATATATATATATGTGACGGTAAAGCGTTGGTGTTCGGCTGTTTCAAAAGCTGGGGGCAGGGCCTCGTCACATCACAAAAAAAAAGAGAAAAGTTTGTCCTTTCGTCTGTGGTAAGGTAATGGGAAGACACACAAAACACAACGTATATAAACAATGAAATTTTAATTACTCTAGAAAAAAAGACATGAATAAAGGCAATCTCATAAAATTCAACACTGGTCAACAAACAAAACAACATGAATAATTACTGGCAATGAAAAGTTACTCTAAGACCAGAATGTAAAAATAGTGATAACAATATAAGTTAAATAATGGGTGCTGGAATACTGGCTTCAAGCTGCCACCTCCCTTAGTACACGAAAGCCAAGGCTTAGTCTACTAGCGAGAGATGTCAACTCCAAGGAGCACAGATATATTCTGACGAGTCTGGCGTGCTGCTGCCCAGACGTCGACTTGTGGTGGTGGCGGAGTGCAGGTGCAACGAGACACCAGCCAATCAGCAACAGGCAGGCAGAGGATGAGCAGTTTGCTGGTTACGGCGGGCTGTGGTCAGGTGTCTGGGTGTGCAGGGTACGATTTGCTTCCTGGGCAAAACGTTTGGCGATACTGGTGGACGTATCTTCTATATAGTATCTTGTATGTTACGACGTAATGATGTAGGGAAGAGCAGGCTCAATCTCTCTTGAAAGAGATTAAAGTCACAACTCTCCCCCGAAGCCTGCGGTTCTGGAAGAAGTTACGTCTTCATGTGGTGGAGTGATAGTTGGAGTTGCTTCTACTTCATAGACCCTGGAGAGGGCGTCGGCTATGATGTTGTCAGAACCCTTGATATAGCGGATCTCCAGGTTGAAATCTTGCAGACATAAAGCCCATCGTAGAAGACGTTGGTTATGGAATTGGGCTTGATGTAAGAAGCGGAGGGGATTGTGGTCTGAGAAGATGGTGGTAGACCTGGCACCTTGTAGGTATGGAGCAAAGTGCTGGAGATTCAGGACGATGGAGAGTAGCTCCTTTTCAATAGTGCTGTAGTTCCTCTGGTGGGGTTTCAACTTGTAGCTGTAGTAGCTGACAGGTAGAACCTCCTCGCCTCGTTGCTGCATCAGGACACCACTGATGCCGGTACCACTGGCGTCGACATGAAGGACGAAAGGCTTGGTGATATCTGGCGAGGCGAGAATGGGATTAGAACAGAGGAGGAATTTGAGTTGTTCGAAAGCAACGGTTTGCTGCATGGTCCAATTATACCGTTGCTTGGGACTGGTTAAAATGATTAATGGTGTGGCTACTGTACTAAAATTTCTCACAAACCTACGGTAGTAGGAGGCAAGACCAAGGAAGCGCAGGAGCTGCTTCCTGGTGGTAGGCTGTGGATAATGCTGGATGGTTTGAGTGTGTGTGTCTAACGGAGCTAGGCTGCCACTCCCAATTACATGACCCAGATAACGCACTTTACCTTTGGCGAAGGTGGACTTGCCCAGGTTGATGGTGAGGCCGGCTGTCAGGAGCTTGGCGAACAGTCGTTGCAGCTGGAGCAGATTTTCGCTCCAGGTGTTGGATGCTACGACGATATCATCCAAATAGGCGTAGGTGTTATCCAAGCCCTGGATGACGCGGTTGACAGCTCTCTGAAAGGTGGCCGGGGCATTACATAGTCCGAAAGGAAGGCGTTCATATCTGAAAAGTCCAAAGGGAGTGATAAAGGCAGATATTTCTTTGGCTCGCTCTGTTAGACACACTTGGTAATACCCCTTGAGCAAGTCCACTTGGGACAAGTACTGGGCATTACCAATGGCGTCAAGAATGTCATCTATCCTTGGCAAGGGGTATGCATCCTTGACAGTCACATTATTTAATTTACGGTAATCCGTACACAGTCTCACCTTACCTTGGGGTTTTGGCACCAAGATACAGGGTGAGGCCCAGGGGGACTCACAAGGTGTAGCCAGTCCATGATCCAAGAGGTACTGCACCTCAGCACGCATGACTTCCTTCTTGCTAGGGCTGATTCGGTAGAAGGGTTGACGAATCGGCCGGGTGTCAGGGAGCAGTTGGATGTCGTGCTGGGTAACATTACACTCTTGGGGATCATCTCGGAACAACTCTTGATGTTCTTTGAAGATCTTGACGAGAGGTGCACTATGATTGTCCTGAAAATAATTTGGAAGATCAGTTAGGATTTCCGAATTAGAAAGCGCTGACTCCTTGTCAGTGCTTTCGGGAGGAGAAGCAGGGAAGGTCTCACTGTGGATATATGGCTCTTTAAAGGAAGAGTAGTTAATCATGACAGTGGGAGGAGTACCGTTATATAGCTTCAGGAGGTTGACGTGGCACAACTGGGTCTTCCGCCGCCTATCTGGAGTCTCTAGAACGTAGTTGTGGTTGTTTCTGCACTCCTTGATGCGGTAGGGTCCTGAAAACCTGTTTTGTAAAGGAGAACCTGGGATAGGGAATTAAGTAAGTACGAAGTCTCCCGGTTTAAATTTCCTTACTTTGCTGGTCTGGTCGTAATGAGTCTTCATCCTCTCCTGTGCTTTCAATAGATTAACTTGGGCAAAACTGTGGACCCTCTCTAGAATGTGTTGTAGGTTTTGAAGAAACTGGGGCACATTCTGATGCTCACTGAAGGTGGCATCACGTAGAGAGTCTTTGAAAGCCTTGAGAGGAGTACGGCACCTACGTCCGTAGAGCATCTCATAAGGAGATACTCCTAGAGACTCAATGGGAAGACTTCTAAAGATACACATTACCAGGTCAATTTGCTTATCCCAATCCTTAGAGGTTTCATTACAAAACTTCTTCAGGAGTGCTTTAATAGTCTGATGACTACGCTCAAGAGAACCCTGTGAAGCAGGATGATAGGGGCTGGACAATACCTGTTTGATGTTGAACTCTTCCAGTGTCCTCTTGAAGAGATCACTGTTGAAGTTGGTGCCACAGTCGCTCTGAACCTCCCTTGGAAATCCATACTGGGTGAAGATCTTCAATAAGTGTTTCACAACCGTAGCAGCCGTAATGTTCTTTACTGGAACTGCTATGGGGAATCTGGTGGTAGGACACAGGATGGTTAAGATATAGGCGTTTCCTGAACTGGTCCGAGGTAAAGGACCAACACAGTCTATAATAAGTCTGTGGAAAGGTTCCGCAGGCACCTGTATGGGAGTCAGTGGTGCTCTGGGGATAGAGATGTTCGGTTTACCTGCCATCTGACATGTATGACACTGTTTGACGCTATTTACCATACCTGGTCATAAGTAGTCTTGACGGATTCCATGGTAGGTCTTGTTAAATCCGTAGTGGGAGAGTGCTCCGTGGGCCAGGTGTAGAATAGTGGGCCGCAGGCTGGCAGGAATCACTAGTTGTTCGACGTTGGCCCAATCGTCCCCCTCCTTCAGTTTACTGGGTCTATATCTGCGGTAGAGCAACTCGTTCTCTAGGAAGAACCCAGGAATACTGTCAGGTTGAGTCTCAGCCTGGAAAAATAATGGTGTCAAGGTAAGATCTTCCCTCTGTAACTTACGGAACTCCAACTTGGTCAGATTCGGGGGTAGTTTCTGAGGGTCTTGAGGGACAGCGGTAGCAGTAGAGTCAGCTGGCTGTGGTCGTGCAGCTTGTGCACGGGTGGTCACTAAAACCGGAGGAGAAACTTCATCACTCTCTTGAACCTTTGCTGGAACATACTCAAAGATGGGATTATCCATTACAGAGGTACACACCTGGGGTTTGTCCATGACGATCAGGTTGGTCGGTTGCAGGTCTTCTGCCAAGTCGTTGCCCAGGAGAAGTTGCACTCCAGGCATGGGAAAAGGTTTTTCCCTGATGGCGACTTGGACTTCTCCGGTCACGAAGGGACAATCCAGGTGGACTCTGGCGAGAGGATAAGGAGTGGTAGCAGTGAGGTCAGTGATGAAGACAGTTTCTCCGGTGTAGGCGATATTGGGCACAGCTGACTTCAAAATAATCGATTGAAGAGCCGCTGTGTCCCTCAAGATCTTCAGTTTGAAACGTCCCTCCGGATTTGAGCCGTTGGTAGAGACAGTTCCAGTATACAGGTGTTTACTGAAAAGAGAAAGATCATTACCATGAACACCAACATTCATCACAGGCTTACCAGACTTAGGAGGAGTCTGTTTGGGTTTAGGTGATTCGGTGTTTCCTTTGTATTGAGACTTACCACATTTATCTATGGTATGTCCATAGAGTCTACAATACTTACAGTACAATTGCGAGCCAGCTTGATCGGTACTCACTTTCTCGTAACTGTACCAAGACTTCTTACTGGAAGATGGTTCTGGTGTCAGCCGGTGGATGAGGCTGTAAGTGTCAGCCGACTTAGCACACTTTAGGTAGTCGGTTTCTTCTTTATCTGCTAAATATAGATGGACAGGAGGCGGCACACGCCTCAAGAATTCTTCAACTAGCATGAGGTTGACGAGTTCTGCAAAGGTAGAGACATGTGCTGATTCCAGCCATTTCATAAAATATCTCCTTTTGGTATTAGCAAATTCGAGAAAGGTATTTCCTTCGATAACTTTCGGTGGAGAGAAGGTAGGCGTCCAACACTGCTTGTTTCAGAGTCTGGTAGTCATTCTCAGACGCCAAAGTACTGAGTGTAACTGCAGCTCTACCTGTAAGATGTACTGTGAGAAGGGTTGCCCATTGGTCGGCAGGCCAACTAAGTTGATTAGCAAGGGTTTCAAAGGTGGTAAAAAACACATCAACTTCTGTCTCTATGAATGGTGGCATTAACTTACTTGCATGTGATATATTGAAACTGACGGGAAGATTGGCGGTAGCTTGCTGGCGTTGAGCGAGGTGTGAAGTTTCCAACGCGAATTCTCGTTGACGACATTCCATAGCCCGAGTTGCTTGTTGTTTGTCATGTTCGTGTTGCATCTCCAATTGGCGTTGTTTTGTTTCAAGCTGTACTCGTTCCCGCTCACGGAGAATTGCAATCTCACGTTCTTGTTCTTCTTTCCTCAAGGCAGCTTCACGTTCCTTGAGGGCGATTTCACGTTGTTTTTCTTCCTTTCGTATGGCAGCTGCTTCTCTTTGTTGCTCGAGGGCTTCTCTTTGCATGGCAGCTGCTTCCCTTTGCTGCTCGCGTTCGATCTTGGCCAGCTCTAGTTTGAGTTTCATCGTTGCCAAATCAGTTTTATCTGCAATAAAGTAAGTTTCGTGAGTTTCAGAGTCTATCTTACCTTTCTCTAAGAGATGATCCAGTAACAGGTTATGTATTTCATTTTTGTTGGCTTGGTAGGGAACTTCCAGTTGATGCTCATGTGCAAGAGTTTGTAATTCAGTTCTCTTGGCACGACTTAAAGTCCCTATTTCACCTGCTGGATCTGCACGGAAAGCTTGGAGACGAAACATGGTGAAATTAGCAAATAAATGCACAACGAATATACTGTTGTGATATGGTGAATGTCAGAAACAGGACAACGTGGCAACTGGTACCTATCCTGTGGAATCGTTAACAATTAATGTTAATTTCAAGATGATAAATGATTAATAATTCAAGGTCGCAGGAAATCTTGTACCCGGTACTCATGTAGGAGGATAAGGGCAAGAAAATCCTACTAAACAAGCGAAACTGAGTTTCTAAAACAAATGAAACAGTTAATTGCCTCAAAAGTGAAATAGGTAGTCCAAGAATGTAGGCATACCTTGCCGAGTCTCTATTGGACATAAGCAAGTTTTTCCCACTGAAATTAATATGATACTTACAGAATTAGCGAACTTTTGTGCACTGAAAAAGAAGGCTAATTCCCTACCAATGTAAATATCATGATTGCTGAGGGGCCCTTGGGGCCGTGACGGTCTGCGATCATGGGGGAGCCTGTGCCCAGTGTCTCCAGGCAGGCCTCCATTGGCCTGGAGTTTTCTGGGATTGCTTCGTACCACGCTGTGGAGGTGGTAATGATTGATATGTTACGTGTCCAAGTGGAGTCTGTATGTGGTGTGCAGCTGCTCGCCGGCCGGCGGGCGATAGTCAAGTTCAACTCTCCGGCGATTTATCAAGATATCGTCACGCGCTATGATGGGCACTCTTTCGATCTTCCTGGGGATGCTGGGTCGGTAACCCTATCCGACCGTTGTGGAGCCACGACGTATGTGGCTGTGCATGGGATGCCCTTTGAGTTCCCTGAGGATCTTCTACGTAGGTACTTTGCCCGGTTTGGGCGGGTTCTACATGTGAGGATGAATGCTGTCCCTACCGGGAGATGGAAGGGGGTTCCGTGTGGGACCCGCACTCTCGCCATGCGCCTCCGGGGTTCTGTGCCGTCCTCCATCATGCTGTTGGGGTTCCCGATTCGTGTTTTTCACGCAGGACAACCTCGGACTTGTTTCCGGTGCGGCCTGCCGGGTCACCTGGCCGCCGGGTGTGAGGAGCGCCGGGTCACCCCTGTCAACCTTTTCCAGGAGGAGGATTTTCCCCCGCTGTCGGCCTGGACCTGTCTCCCCGTGATGGTCAGGATGTTGCTTCCCTGCTGGTTTCGACCCCGGTGTTGGATGGTGGTGTGGATGTTGACGTAGGGGTTGTGGCGGCCTCGCCCCCGTCACCGGCTTCCCCGCCTTCGACGTCCCTGCCCCTGTCGCCCCTGCCCGCTCCGTCTCAGCCGCCCGTGCCTGCTCCGTCCCTACATGTGGCGTCTCCTGTCCCTTTGGATGTTAGCGGCGGGGAGTCTCCTGTGGTGTGTGATCCAGTGCCCCCGGTCGTGGAGGCTGCGGTTCTTAGGGGCCGGGCCTTGAAAGCGCGTCCATTGGAGTGTTCTACTGTGTTACGGGATGATGGGGGTGATAGCTTGGATGACCGGCAGCCTGTCTCCAAGCGCTCGAGGCGGGTCCGGAGTGTGTCCCCCCTTCGTGGGGTGCCTTGGGTGGAGGTGGATGAATCCGTTGTTCCGACGTCTCCTGTCGTGGTTGGCGGTGCTGTGAGGGGCTCTGTGCTGCCTCTGGAATCACCCCCTATACCTACTGCTGATGACTTCCCTCGGTGGGAGGTTGTTCCTGCCGCACGGGACCTCGCCGTGGTCTTACGGAAGGATGTGCGCCGAGGTGCCTCTGCTCATCTGCTTGGTGGAGGGGGCCCCGACTCGTCTGTGTCCTCTGCGGGTTCTCCTAGTGTACAGCCTCGTGTGAAGCCTCGTGAGAGGCCTCGTGAGAAGCCTCGTTCGCCGGTTGGTACGGAGCCCTGTGCGGCGCCCGACGAACCTCCCAGTGCCAGTGCCGATACCAGTGCGAAACCACCTAGTGTGGACCCCCTCCCTGTGCTCGCAGCCGGCGGGGGCGTGGTCCCTAAGTCACGGGTTTTGGACCTCGTTTGGGACGACCGGGTGCGTGAGGGCCCGTGGTGCTCGTCGACTATTTGGGTACCGAGGTTGAAGGGGTTTATTTATGGGGTGCCTGATTGGATGCCTCGGCCTTGTGCGTCTCCTGGTAGACAAGTGTCCGAGGACGTCCAGCTGATCTGGGAGGCGTACTGCTTGCGCTTCCCAGCCAAGGAGTTTCCAGACAAGTATCGTTAGTTCCTGTGTTTATTTGGGTACTCTGTTTATTTTCTTACCGTGTCTGCGGTTCTATGTCTGGTTTGGTTTCGCCCTGTTGGGCGGTGTGTTTGTGTATTTGTTCTGAATGCATTTTTTTTTTTTGGCTGTGCTGTGTGTGTGTTGTGTTCTGATGCTTGTGTTGGTTCTAGGGCTGTTTGTGTGTGTGTTTGTTTGCCGGTTCCTGCGTGTTCCGGTTATGACCTTCCTGTCTGTCTTGGCTTGTAGTATTGCTTGTGTGGCCTTTCAGGCTGGCTTGTTACTAGATTTGTATTATTTTGTACCATGTCATTCTGAGTCTTTTTTTTTTTTGTTTCTGTTGTACGCTTATTTGTTTTTTGTTTTTTTTTTGTTTTATGTTTTCTTTTTGTTGTTCTCATGTTTCTTTGTGCTTTATGGATCACTGCTTGTACTGTTTTGACTAGCTGTTTTTATGTGTAGTTCATGTACTTTCCTATGTATTTTTTTTTTGTTCTTTGTTTTCCCTTTTCTGTTATGTTGCTCTGTGTTATTTTATGTCTTTCAATTTTCTTTGTAATTCTATCCTTTACTGTTTATATGGTTGCATGTACGCTGTTTTACGTTATTTTAACAATAAAAAAAAAAAAAAAAAAAAAAAAAATGTAAATATCATCATCTCTGACCGACGTGTAGGGGTGCGAGGTGTCAACTGGTGACGAGAACTGCTGCTGAGGTCCCAATTCAGCAACTAAAGTTCGTGCGAGAGGAACTATGGCCCTCTTTATCCTCCTACCGTCAGATTGCAGAAGATTAGGTGCTCTTGACCCGGGGACAGACCACAGTACCAGGGTACCAGTATGATGATCTGCCGAAAATATGAGAAATATCCTAGGGACAAAAGATGGTAAACACGAGTAATAACACGGAGGGAGAGATGACCAATTAAGAGAATGACTGAGGCCGACAGTCACCACGTAATCCAAAGTTGTCTCACCTTCACCATATGCTACTCTCGGAATGCACAATACACACAGCACCATATGAAAATAAAATTGAATATTAAAAATAGTGAAAAGCTACGTTACCAAAGCCAAATACGCTTACCACAAATTTACTACTTGGCACCAGTACCTGAGTGAAGCTCCGTGGACAGGCCCCCACGTAATGTGACGGTAAAGCGTTGGTGTTCGGCTGTTTCAAAAGCTGGGGGCAGGGCCTCGTCACATCACAAAAAAAAAAACGAGAAAAGTTTGTCCTTTCGTCTGTGGTAAGGTAATGGGAAGACACAAAACACAAGTATATAAACAATGAAATTTTAATTACTCTAGAAAAAAAGACATGAATAAAGGCAATCTCATAAAATTCAACACTGGTCAACAAACAAAACAACATGAATAATTACAGGCAATGAAAAGTTACTCTAAGACCAGAATGTAAAAATAGTGATAACAATATAAGTTAAATAATGGGTGCTGGAATACTGGCTTCAAGCTGCCACCTCCCTTAGTACACGAAAGCCAAGGCTTAGTCTACTAGCGAGAGATGTCAACTCCAAGGAGCACAGATATATTCTGACGAGTCTGGCGTGCTGCTGCTTAGACGTCGACTTGTGGTGGTGGCGGAGTGCAGGTGCGACGAGACACCAGCCAATCAGCAACAGGCAGGCAGAGGATGAGCAGTTTGCTGGTTACGGCAAGCTGTGGCCAGGTGTCTGGGTGTGCAGGGTACGATTTGCTTCCTGGGCAAAACGTTTGACGATACTGGTGGACGTATCTTCTATATAGTATCTTCTATGTTACGACATAATGATGTAGGGAAGAGCAGGCTCAATCTCTCTTGAAAGAGATTATCGTCACAATATATATATATATATATTATATATATATATATATATATATATATATATATATATATATATATATATATATATATATATATATATATATATATATATATATATATATATATATATGCGAACAAGCCAGAATGGTCCCCTGGACAATATGCAACTGAAAACTCACACCCCAGAAGTGACTCGAACCCATACTCCCAGAAGCAACGCAACTGGTATGTACAAGACGCCTTAATCCACTTGACCATCACGACCGGACATAATGAGGTGATAGCCGAGGCTATTTGAACCACCCCACCGCCGGCACTCGGATAGTTATCTTGGGCATAGCATTTTACCAAATCACCTCATTCTTAGGGGCACACGTGAGGAACACAAATGCGAACAAGCCAGAATGGTCCCCTGGACAATATGCAACTGAAAACTCACACCCCAGAAGTGACTCGAACCCATACTCCCAGAAGCAACGCAACTGGTATGTACAAGACGCCTTAATCCACTTGACCATCACGACCGGACATAATGAGGTGATAGCCGAGGCTATTTGAACCACCCCACCGCCGGCACTCGGATAGTTATCTTGGGCATAGCATTTTACCAAATCACCTCATTCTTAGGGGCACACGTGAGGAACACAAATGCGAACAAGCCAGAATGGTCCCCTGGACAATATGCAACTGAAAACTCACACCCCAGAAGTGACTCGAACCCATACTCCCAGAAGCAACGCAACTGGTATGTACAAGACGCCTTAATCCACTTGACCATCACGACCGGACATAATGAGGTGATAGCCGAGGCTATTTGAACCACCCCACCGCCGGCACTCGGATAGTTATCTTGGGCATAGCATTTTACCAAATCACCTCATTCTTAGGGGCACACGTGAGGAACACAAATGCGAACAAGCCAGAATGGTCCCCTGGACAATATGCAACTGAAAACTCAAACTGGATTAAGGCGTCTTGTACATACCAGTTGCGTTGCTTCTGGGAGTATGGGTTCGAGTCACTTCTGGGGTGTGAGTTTTCAGTTATATATATATATATATATATATATATATATACGCACACGACCTCCGAAGAGCTGGATGAGGTCTTCGAACACTGATTATTATATTCTTATATAAGTGTGTGTTCTCTGTAAACAGTAGTAATGCTATAAAATTAAATAAAGCAAAATTAACAAAAAAGGGGTGTATGCGTGGTCATAACAACATCACATTACATAGAAAAGTGCATAGATATTAACCCAAATGGGGAAAAAAAGACACCACCACAGGGCTTACATGCCCACAGCAAACACCGCAAGGGGAGAGGAAACAACACAAGCCACCCCTACATGTATTTGTCCGGAAACTCCGCTCTCGGAAACTGGATGCAGTACGCCTCCCAGCACAGCCACTCATCAGGATACTCATCATGACGAAAACGTCTATAAAGGGGGGGGGGGGGGTACCATATTATTCGAAACCTCGGACACGAAGGCATGCACATGGGTGACCCAAATTGTATCAGGGCACAGGGAAAGCAGCCCCACCCGCTCCCATAAGACGGGCTTCCGGGCAGCAGTTAGATCCTCAATAGGCTGAAGACCAGCACCAGGCACAGCACCCCGTCGAATGGGCAACTGCACCCCTGGAACGGGGCTGCAGCACTGGAGCCATCAACACAATGGGCGGCACCACGGGAGGCAACATGTCAGAGGGCAACACCATAGGGGACCCCTGCCGGAACAACATCCACAGGTCCAGGCACCGGCACAGACACCCCACGGCGAACATCCTTCTTCAGGACCACTCAAGATCCCGGCTAGCACCAACATCCTCACGATCCACCACAGGAGGGGGGACCACACGCCACTGCGGAGAACCCCCTGCAGTGAGGTGTCTACTACTACAACACCGTCATAGTAAACAACGCAGCCCCAAGAACCACCCCATCGACATCTGTAGACTCGCAATCGTCAAATTCTCCCACGTCGGCCCAGGTAGAAGTAGAATGCCGCGAACGCTTGGGATCCGGCTGCTTGTCATCAGAGCCAGAGGCAGAACCCGAAACACGGATAACACAGGGGCAGGCGCACGAAGCAAGACGTCAGCAGCCTCAATGACATGGGGGACCGGCCCCAACACAGCAGGAGGCCCATCACCCACACCACCTCCCAGCACAGCCGGGACAGCCAGCGGGAACGGAGAGACAGAAACCACAGGAGAAGGCAGATGGTCAGGCGCAGAAGACGGAGAAGGTGAAGCTGAAGATGCTGAAGTAGGAGAGGTAAATGAACAAATCCACAAGGGCCATGACGAGGATTCGAATCTGCGTCCGGGAGCATCACAGACACTGCCTAAATCGACTGAGCTACGACAGGGTTAAAAGGGTTGAAACCGAAGTTCTACTGAACTTACTCGATCCCGTAGTCTCTCCGAGGCACAAACCAGGCTTTTACACAACCCCCCCCCCCCTGCACCCGAGCTATGTCAATAAGCCGTTCTCCCTCTTCGCCCTTACATCATCACACACAGAGATCACACTAACGTGATGCATCAAATGAACAGTGTCTGTGATGCTCCCGGATGCAGGTTCGAGTCTTTGTCATGGCCCTTGTGGATTTGTTCATTTGATGCATCACGTTAGTGTGATTTCTGTGTATGATGATTGTTATATAAAATAGTGGGTTTGCTATGGGGAAACTAGTGCTATTCAGGAGTAAGGTCAGTCAGAATAAAGATGTATCTATTTGGGGAGATCAGTAAGGCCCGGCCCCCATGGAAACTAGAAGTAGTGCTGACTACTTGGCTACACAACAAGGTCAGTCTAGGGAATGATCAAGATCTCCTACACAGGAAGAACGATACTCATATAATTCATGTACTTATTTATTAACCCCTTAACAGCCCCCCTGTCGGAAAATCCGACACCATTTAATATATCATACAGACAGATAATAGCTGTGTTGTATAAACAAGTTAACCATAGAAAACGTAACTTGTAGTGGAATTACCGTTTAAAGAAAACGGGATATCATCACCACATACTATTATAATTCACCACCTATTATGGTGGGAATTATTCTTAAATACATTAGTCTTTGGACTTTACCATCATAAAAACATCTTATATAAATTAACTTAATTATCAATATTAAAGTAGAGTAAATGTGACCCTTCTATCACTTTCTGAAATCTGGACAATGTAAGCCAGGCATGAGGGAGGAAGGAGGGTAGCCATTGTTGTGTCACATCCGAGACGCGTGGAGCAAATTCGGCTCCTATCATATCTGGACAATGTCGGCCAGGCGTCAATAGTATGGAGTGTTAGACGCAGCCATTGTTGAGACTAGACCAGAGGCTCACAGGAGCAAATACGGCTCCTGTTAATTTTACTTGGACGAAGGGTTATGGAAACCAGTGGTGTACCATTATCACACGCTGTCAACAAATTCAAGTTAAGTGTTCTTTCCGAAACCCATGTATCTTCATTTATGGCCATTAATGTCATTATATAGGGTGACCCGGTTAGAGCACGTGGAAGCCTCAAACTAAAGGTAATTAAGCCAGGTCTTCAATGTTCCATGTACAGTTTTCTCTGATATAGCTTGTCATATATAGAATCTGGCTTTTCAGCTAGCGCCCTTTTGACAGGTCAAGACGAGGAAGCAAGATTTTGTGCACCAGTTACTGGGTGATGGAAGCTACCTCAAAGAGGATAATTTGGTGTCTACACCCTAGTTATACCTGGTGGACTAACCTGCTGTACTATAAGATAAGGAACCTTTTCAATGTATGTAGTTAATACTGTAGTTTGATTGGCTGCATATATATAAATATAAACCCCCCCTAATGTGTAGAGGATCGATTTGTGAGATTAAGAGATTATTGCAGAAATACAGTCCACTTATCATTATACAAATTGCTATCGAAGTATATAAATTAACGTAAATATAAATTCATATAAATTAAATAAATATAAATCTCACAGGTCGGTTCCCACACCCCCATATACATTCACACCAATAACAATAATAATAACTTTACCACACTACCTTACGTTAAAAGCCTTGGTCCACATAGGCAGGATACAAGGTTTTACACTGAACACAAGCTAGGGTAAAGCTCTACTATTGAATAACTTGAAGTTAGAGTCAGCTTAGGGTAGGGGACCACGTGGTTCCAATGGGACCCCCTTTAGAATAACTAGTAATATAAACTCTAAAAACACCTACTACACACAAAATATACTACTCTACACATAGAACATGAGTATGCCAGATATTGAATAATAACTCAGTTGGTACTTATCTTAAACAAGACACAGAAATAAGGAAACGAAGAGGAAGGGTAGGTGGATCCTGTCCACACCACGCCAGCTCAGAAAAAATGGAGTCTCCCTCTCCTTCCCCCAAGCTGGCTGCTGCCGGCAGACTGCTCAACTAATCGTACCGCAGCCCTATACCAAGTTTACTCAGGTTTACTTTACAAATGATTAGAGTATTAGTAAACATAGTTGGTGCCTATGTTATTATTTAATAATCAACCCCAAGCTCAGTCTTTAAATGCTCTTTGAGAAACAAGAATAGTCTTACGTCTGGCAGGGAAGATACAAACAATATCACATCGAGTTGCGTTTTGCTACTCTAACGTAGCTTATTTAGTTAAATTTTGACCTCTGGTTTCCACTGAAGAACCCAGGGTCGTAACAATGATGTAAGGGCGAAGAGGGGGAACGGCCTATTGACATAGCTCGGGTGCAGGGGGGGGGGGGGGGTTGTGTAAAAGCCTGGTTTGTGCCTCGGAGAGGCTACAGGATCCAGTAAGTTCAGTAGAACTTCGGTTTCAACCCTTTTAACCCTGTCGTAGCTCAGTCGATTAAGGCAGTGTTTGGGATGCTCCCGGACGCAGGTTCGAATCCTCCTCATGGCCCGTTTGGATTTGTTCATTTGATGCATCACGTTAGTGTGATCTCTGTGTGTGATAGAGAGGTAACACCCTGGGGATCTACACCAGCATTAGGAACGCCCAAGGAACAGGGCACCCTATCAAGGACTCCTGAATACATGCACCACCATGACCAAGCACATACCGTCTGACACAGGACGCAACACAGCAGCCAAAAGCTCAGCCACAACCTCATCTACCGAGTCTGCCTCTAAAGGCAGTGGCGGGAAATTTTCCTCAATTCACCGGAGCGACATCATATTCCAAGCAGCCAGCAGCAGGGTGGCTCAACAAACCACAGCAAAAGCAAGTGCGAGGTTGACAGGAGTAGTAAACACGGATGTAATAACCCAGGAGTCGCTCCGAGGTCGGGATATTCGACTTTAGCCGCATCCCCAAAGTTTGTATACTAGTCCGGCACCTTAAGTTTCCCAGAGGAAACCATATTAATCATCACACTCACAACAGTCCCAAACCGCCCAAAATACCTCTGCAGCAGCTCCTCCGGGAACTCCAGGGGCGCACCATGAATGCTGACAAAGGTGAGAGCACCACTCCGGTCGGAAAAAGTCACCATACCAGCAGCGTCCAGCTGGGGCAAGGACTATCCCTAGTAGCTACGTAAAAACACCCTGTAGTCGTCCACTTCCGCAAACATTACAATAGCCCGATGCGAAGATACCAATTCCACATCATAGATCGCTGCCACAGAGACACGGAGCATGTCACACAAAACTAGTTCCATGGCAGGATAATCGGCCCGCCCAGTAAATTCCTGGCCCACCGAAATAGCCCGCAAAACTGGAGGGAGAGGCCCCCATCACATAAGCCACGTCAGCAACGCTGGTCCAGACACACCAATAGCCGGGTCAACACTGGGAAAGGCACGCAACGCACACTCACACCCAACGACCTCTGGTGGCCGAATCCAAGAACTGACATTGAATGTACTTTTTCATAATATCTGCTTAAGTCAGTAACGTTTATTTTTAGTGATGGGAACTCTTTTTAACCCGCAGTAAGGACTAAAACTCTGAAAAATTTTGGTCTTAAAGTGGACTCTGTATAATTCATCATTGTGTGTACACAGAGGCATGTACATTACATGTACACTAAGGCTGTTGGTCCAGACGGGATCTCACCATAGGTACTGAAAGAGTTTGCAGAGGCACTTTGCTTGACACTCTCCATAGTGTATAGTAGGTCACTGGAGACGGGAGACCTACCAGAAATATGGAAGACGGCGAATGTGGTCCCAATATACAAAAAGGGCGACAGACAAGAGATACTGAACTACAGGCCAGTGTCCTTGACTTGTATACCATGCAAGGTGATGGTGAAGATCGTGAGAAAAAACCTAGTAACACATCTGGAGAGAAGGGACTTCGTGACAAATCGACAACATGGATTCAGGGAGAGTAAATCTTGCCTGACGGGCTTAATAGAATTCTACGATCAGGTGACAAAGATTAAGCAAGAAAGAGATAGCTGGGCGGACTGCATTTTCTTGGATTGTCGGAAAGACCTTGACACAGTACCGCATAAGAAGCTGGTACATAAGCTGGAGAGACAGGCAGGTGTAGCTGGTAAGGTGCTCCAGTGGATAAGGGAGTACCTAAGTAATAGGAAGCAGAGAGTTACGGTGAGGGGTGAGACCTCGGATTTGGGTGGTCACCAGTGGAGTCCCACAGGGCTCTGTACTCGGTCCTATCTTGTTTCTGATATATGTAAATGATCACCCGGAGGGTATAGATTCATTTCTCCCAATGTTTGCTGACGATGCCAAAATTATGAGAAGGATTAAGACAGAGGAGGACTGCTTGAGGAGAAAACCTAGACAAGCTGATGGAATGGTCGAACAAATGGTTGTTAGAGTTTAACCCAAGCAAATGTAATGTAATGAAGAAAGGCGTAGGGAGCAGGAGGCCAGATGCTAGGTATCATCTGGGAGAGGAAATTCTTCATGAGTCAGAGAGATAAAAAGACTTGGGGGTTGACATCACGCCTGACCTGTCCCCTGCAGCCCATATCAAGAGGATAACATCAGTGGCATATGCCAGGATGGCCGACATAAGAACGGCATTTAGAAACTTGTGTAAGGAATCATTCAGAACTTTGTATACCACATATGTCAGACCAATCCTGGAGTATGTACACAATGTACATACTCCATGTATGTACACGTACATACGTGTACACAATGGTAGTGTACACAGAGGCGTGTACACAATGGTAGTGTACACAGAGGCGTGTACACAATGGTAGTGTACACAGAGGCGTGTACACAATGGTAGTGTACACAGAGGCGTGTACACAATGGTAGTGTACACAGAGGCGTGTACACAATGGTTCACAGAGGCGTGTACACACAGTTCTCTCTCACTGCTCACATGGTTCTCTTCCTCACTGCTCACACAGTTCTCTCTCTCACTGCTCACACGGTTCTCTCTCTCACTGCTCATACGGTTCTCTCTCTCACTGCTCACACGGTTCTCTCCCTCACCGCTCACACGGTTCTCTCTCTCACTGCTCACACGGTTCTCTCTCTCACTGCTCACACGGTTCTCTCTCTCACTGCTCACACGGTTCTCTCCCTCACCGCTCACACGGTTCTCTCTCTCACTGCTCACACGGTTCTCTCTCTCACTGCTCACACGGTTCTCTCTCTCACTGCTCACACGGTTCTCTCTCTCACTGCTCACACAGTTCTCTCTCACTGCTCACACGGTTCTCTCCCTCACTGCTCACACAGTTCTCCCTCACTGCTCACACAGTTCTCTCCCTCACTGCTCACAGTTCTCTCCCTCACTGCTCACACAGTTCTCTCCCTCACTGCTCACACGGTTCTCTCCCTCACTGCTCACACAGTTCTCTCCCTCACTGCTCACACAGTTCTCTCCTTCACTGCTCACACAGTTCTCTCCCTCACTGCTCACACGGTTCTCTCCCTCACTGCTCAAACTGTACTCTCCCTCACTGCTCACACAGTTCTCTCTCACTGCTCACACAGTTCTCTCTCTCACTGCTCACACAGTTCTCTCCCTCACTGCTCAAACTGTACTCTCCCTCACTGCTCACACAGTTCTCTCTCACTGCTCACACAGTTCTCTCTCTCACTGCTCACACAGTTCTCTCCCTCACTGCTTACACGGTTCTCTCCCCCACTACTCACACAGTTCTCTCTCACTGCTCACACGGTTCTCTCTCTCACTGCTCACACAGTTCTCCCTCACTGCTCACACAGTTCTCTCTCACTGCTCACACGGTTCTCTCCTCCACTGCTCACACGGTTCTCTCCCTCACTGCTCACACAGTTCTCTCTCACTGCTCACACGGTTCTCTCCCTCACTGCTCAAACTGTTCTCTCTCTCACTGCTCACACAGTTCTCTCTCTCACTGCTCACACAGTTCTCTCTCTCACTGCTCACACAGTTCTCTCTCACTGCTCACACGGTTCTCTCTCACTGCTCACACGGTTCTCTCTCACTGCTCACACGGTTCTCTCTCTCACTGCTTACACAGTTCTCTCTCTCACTGCTCACACAGTTCTCTCTCACTGCTCACACAGTTCTCTCCCTCACTGCTCACACGGTTCTCTCTCACTGCTCACACGGTTCTCTCCCTCACTGCTCACACAGTTCTCTCTCATTGCCTACACAGTTCTCTCTCACTGATCACACGGTTCTCTCTTACTGCTCACACGGTTCTCTCCCTCACTGCTCACACAGTTCTATCTCACTGCTCACACAGTTCTCTCTCACTGCTCACACGGTTCTCTCCCTCACTGCTCACACAGTTCTCTCTCTCACTGCTCACACGGTTCTCTTTCTCACTGCTCAAACGGTTCTCTCTCTCACTGCTCACACAGTTCTCTCTCTCACTGCTCACACGGTTCTCTCTCTCACTGCTCACACAGTTCTCTCTCACTGCTCACACGGTTCTCTCTCTCACTGCTCACACAGTTCTCTCTCACTGCTCACACAGTTCTCTCTCACTGCTCACATGGTTCTCTCCCTCACTGCTCACACAGTTCTCTCTCTCACTGCTCACACGGTTCTCTCTCTCACTGCTCACACGGTTCTCTCTCTCACTGCTCACACGGTTCTCTCCCTCACTGCTCAAACTGTTCTCTCTCTCACTGGTCACACGTTTCTCTCCCCCACTGCTCACACGGTTCTCTCCCCCACTGCTCACACGGTTTTCTCCCTCACTGCTCAAACTGTTCTCTCTCACTGCTCACACGGTTCTATCCCCCACTGCTCACACGGTTCTCTCCCTCACTGCTCACACAGTTCCCTCTCACTGCTCACACAGTTCTCTCTCACTGCTCACACGGTTCTCTCTCACTGCTCACACAGTTCTCTCTCACTGCTCACACAGTTCTCTCTCTCACTGCTCACAGTTTTCTCTCTCACTGCTCACACGGTTCTCTCCCCCACTGCTCACACGGTTTTCTCCCTCACTGCTCAAACTGTTCTCTCTCACTGCTCACACGGTTCTATCCCCCACTGCTCACACGGTTCTCTCCCTCACTGCTCACACAGTTCCCTCTCACTGCTCACACAGTTCTCTCTCACTGCTCACACGGTTCTCTCTCACTGCTCACACGGTTCTCTCACTCACTGCTCACACAGTTCTCTCTCACTGCTCACACAGTTCTCTCTCACTGCTCACACGGTTCTCTCTCTCACTGCTTACACGGTTTTCTCCCTCACTGCTCACACAGTTCTTCCTCACTGCTCACAGTTCTCTCCCTCACTGCTCGCACATTTCTCTCATTCACTACTCACATAGTTCTCTCTCTCACTGCTCACACGGTTCTGGCTTTCACTGCTCACACGGTTCTCTCTCTCACTGCTCACACGGTTCTCTCCCTCACAGCTCACACAGTTCTCTCTCACTGCTCTCAGTTTTCTCTCTCTCACTGCTCACACAGTTCTCCCTCACTGCTCACAGTTCTCTCCCTCACTGCTCACACAGTTCTCTCCCTCACTGCTCACACGGTTCTCTCCCTCACTGCTCACACAGTTCTCTCCCTCACTGCTCACACAGTTCTCTCCTTCACTGCTCACACAGTTCTCTCCCTCACTGCTCACACGGTTCTCTCCCTCACTGCTCAAACTGTACTCTCCCTCACTGCTCACACAGTTCTCTCTCACTGCTCACACTGTTCTCTCTCTCACTGCTCACACAGTTCTCTCCCTCACTGCTCAAACTGTACTCTCCCTCACTGCTCACACAGTTCTCTCTCACTGCTCACACAGTTCTCTCTCTCACTGCTCACACAGTTCTCTCCCTCACTGCTCACACGGTTCTCTCCCTCACTGCTCATACGGTTCTCTCCCTCACTGCTCAAACTGTTCTCTCTCTCACTGCTCACACAGTTCTCTCTCTCACTGCTCACACAGTTCTCTCTCTCACTGCTCACACAGTTCTCTCTCACTGCTCACACGGTTCTCTCTCACTGCTCACACGGTTCTCTCTCACTGCTCACACGGTTCTCTCTCTCACTGCTTACACAGTTCTCTCTCTCACTGCTCACACAGTTCTCTCTCACTGCTCACACAGTTCTCTCCCTCACTGCTCACACGGTTCTCTCTCACTGCTCACACGGTTCTCTCCCTCACTGCTCACACAGTTCTCTCTCATTGCCTACACAGTTCTCTCTCACTGATCACACGGTTCTCTCTCACTGCTCACACGGTCCTCTCCCTCACTGCTCACACAGTTCTATCTCACTGCTCACACAGTTCTCTCTCACTGCTCACACGGTTCTCTCCCTCACTGCTCACACAGTTCTCTCTCTCACTGCTCACACGGTTCTCTCTCTCACTGCTCACACGGTTCTCTCTCTCACTGCTCACACAGTTCTCTCTCTCACTGCTCACACGGTTCTCTCTCTCACTGCTAACACAGTTCTCTCTCACTGCTCACACGGTTCTCTCTCTCACTACTCACACAGTTCTCTCTCACTGCTCACACAGTTCTCTCTCACTGCTCACATGGTTCTCTTCCTCACTGCTCACACAGTTCTCTCTCTCACTGCTCACACGGTTCTCTCTCTCACTGCTCATACGGTTCTCTCTCTCACTGCTCACACGGTTCTCTCCCTCACCGCTCACACGGTTCTCTCTCTCACTGCTCACACGGTTCTCTCTCTCACTGCTCACACGGTTCTCTCTCTCACTGCTCACACGGTTCTCTCCCTCACCGCTCACACGGTTCTCTCTCTCACTGCTCACACGGTTCTCTCTCTCACTGCTCACACGGTTCTCTCTCTCACTGCTCACACGGTTCTCTCTCTCACTGCTCACACGGTTCTCTCTCTCACTGCTCACACTGTTCTCTCTCTCACTGCTCACACGGTTCTCTCTCTCACTGCTCACACAGTTCTCTCTCACTGCTCACACGGTTCTCTCTCTCACTGCTCAAAGTACTGTCTCTCACTGCTCACACAGTTCGGGTCTCAGTTCAGTTACTGTCTCTTACAGGTTATGAACACGACTAGAAAAATGGATCAGTCACTTAAATACAGTATAAAGTTGCCGAAAGGTGGGGGCCAGGAGCTGATGCATGACCCAGGAAGTACATTTATCCGAGTAAGTACACACACACACATGGGGCCAGTGTCTGAGCGGACAGCACGCCGGACGCGTGATCCTGCGGTCCCGGATTCGATTCCGGGCGCTGGTGAGAAACAATGGGCAAAGTTTCTTTCACCCTGATGCCCCTGTTACCTAAAAGTAAATAGATACCTGGGAATTAGTTAGCTGTCATGGGCTGCTTCCTGGGGTGTGGTGTGGGAGAAAAAAAATGTAGTTACCTTGAGGTGCTTCTGGGGCTTAGCGTCCCCGCGGCCTGGTCGTCAACCAGCCCTCTTGGTTGCTGGACTGATCAATTTGAAGAAATGATTGCACTGCTAGATTGATGTCCCCTATGTTCCCTAATTCAGATTCCCAGTTGATATTAGCAGCAGCAGCTATAAAATTGCCGATAGCAGTTTCATTGTGCAGCCTAAAGCTTATCTTCCTTGCCTCTAGAGGTGGTTTGTTAATGTTGGTCCAGATGTGATCAAGAGCTGTGGCAGTACTCTCAGTGATTCTAGTAGGTCTAGTGATTACGGGTATGAGGAAGCAGGAATTTATGTCAGGCTCGCAGAGCCTGACATAAATTCATACGATTTATGTCGTACCTAGTAGCCAGAACGCACTTCTCAGCCTACTATGCAAGGCCCAATTTGCCTAATAAGCCAAGTTTTCATGAATTAATTGTTTTTCGACTACCTAACCTACCTAACCTAACCTAACCTAACTTTTTTCGGCTACCTAACCTAACCTAACCTATAAAGATAGGTTAGGTTAGGTTAGGTAGGGTTGGTTAGGTTCGGTCATATATCTACGTTAATTTTAACTCCAATAAAAAAAAATTGACCTCATACATAATGAAATGGGTAGCTTTATCATTTCATAAGAAAAAAATAGAGAAAATATATTAATTCATGAAAACTTGGCTTATTAGGCAAATCGGGCCATGCATAGTAGGCTGAGAAGTGCGTTCTGGCTACTAGGTACGACATATATATATATATATATATATATATATATATATATATATATATATATATATATATATATATATATATATATATATATATATATATATATCGTATATATATATATATATATATATATATGTCGTACCTAGTAGCCAGAACCCACTTCTCAGCCTACTATGCAAGGCCCAATTTGCCTAATAAGCCAAGTTTTCATGAATTAATTGTTTTTCGACTACCTAACCTAACTTTTTCGGCTACCTAACCTAACCAAACCTATAAAGATAGGTTAGGTTAGGTTAGGTAGGGTTGGTTAGGTTCGGTCATATATTTACGTCAATTTTAACTCCAATAAAAAAAAAATGTCCTCATACATAATGAAATGGGTAGCTTCATCATTTCATAAGCAAAAAATTAGAGAAAATAAAATAATTCATGAAAACTTGGCTTATTAGGCAAATCGGGCCTTGCATATTAGGCTGAGAAGTGCGTTCTGGCTATTAGGTACGACATATATATATATATATATATATATATATATATATATATATATATATATATATATATATATATATATATATATATATATATATATATATGTCGTACCTAGTAGCCAGAACGCACTTCTCAGCCTACTATGCAAGGCCCGATTTGCCTAATAAGCCTAGTTTTCATGAATTAATGTTTTTTCGACTACCTAACCTACCTAACCTAACCTAACCTAACTTTTTTGGCTACCTAACCGAACCTAACCTATAGAGATAGGTTAGGTTAGGTTAGGTAGGGTTGGTTAAGTTTGGCCCCCAAGTCTTACGAGAAGAGAGGCTTGTTTCCATTGTAGGTCATCGAGAGAGAGGTTAAGGGCTTTTTCTAGCATTGATTTCAGTAACCGGTCATACTCACTTAGTTTTTGGCTACTGTAAGATGAACACCTCAGAAAGTAGGTTAACCTGGGGAGGGACAGACATCTGGTGATGAGGTAGAGTGCATCATGAGCATCAATATCCTCAATCCTCCCATCCATCCTCTTAAGGTCGGCGATTTTCTTATCAAGGACCTCATCTATGGCTTTCAACCCCAGGGGAGCTCCTAGGAGCGTGCTGTCTTCTGGTTTAGTTTTATGGATATTTGGCAGAAGACCCTCTATTCTCTCTACGATGCCCTGGTTGGAACATATTATTTCACATTTAGAAGGGTTCAGGGTGAGGCCTAAAACTGCACCTTGCTCCTGGATTTTTCTGATGTCTTCCAGGATTGAATCTTGGGAACCAGCTAGGGTACCATCATCCAAGAACCAGATGTTAAGCTCGCTGGACAGGACCTCTGTGACTTGTTTGATGACTAAGCAGAAAAGGAGAGGAGCAAGGGGGTCACCCTGTTGGACGCCTTCTCGCGAGTCAATTTCATGTTCGCCAAAAAGTAGCTTAAGATCCATACTGTAGCATGAATGTACGAAAGGGTAGAGGGAAGGGAAATGACTATGAACCGCACGGAGTACAGCATCCCTCCGCACCAAATTGAAGGCATTTTTTGAATCTAGCTTGATAAGGGCCTTTTCGTCTGTGATGTTGGCGATGAAGGCTCGAGCTGCATGGGCTGCCGCCTCACACCCTTGTGGAATGCCAAACCCGAGCTGTTTTGGCTTCAGCATGTTGGCCGTTGCATCACTAACTGTTCTTGCAGCTGCCTTTGCGACGAGACGCCGGAGAGAATTGCCCACAGCTATTGGCCTGATCCCTCCATCCTTTTTCTTTAGAGCACAGAGAGATGCTCCAAAAAAGATAGGTCTTATGGACGCTGGTATGTTGCCAGCTAGACATGTGTTGGTGAATCTGGTTAGTTCCACCAAGAAGTTCTTTGCAATGTCACCCAGTGCAGTGTTGAGCATTTGCTTGAGGTGGTTGGGTTTTAGTCCTTATATATATATATATATATATATATATATATATATATATATATATATATATATATATATATATATTTATATATATATATATATATATATATATATATATATATATATATATATATATATAAATATATATATATATATATATATATATATATATATATATATATATATATATATATATATATATATATATATATATATATATATATATATATATATATATATATATATATATATATATATATATATATATATATATATATATATATATATATATATATATATATATATATATATATATATATATATATATATATATATATATATATATATATATATAAATATATATATATATATATATATATATATATATATATATATATATATATATATATATATATATATATATATATATATATGTGACGGTAAAGCGTTGGTGTTCGGCTGTTTCAAAAGCTGGGGGCAGGGCCTCGTCACATCACAAAAAAAAAGAGAAAAGTTTGTCCTTTCGTCTGTGGTAAGGTAATGGGAAGACACACAAAACACAACGTATATAAACAATGAAATTTTAATTACTCTAGAAAAAAAGACATGAATAAAGGCAATCTCATAAAATTCAACACTGGTCAACAAACAAAACAACATGAATAATTACTGGCAATGAAAAGTTACTCTAAGACCAGAATGTAAAAATAGTGATAACAATATAAGTTAAATAATGGGTGCTGGAATACTGGCTTCAAGCTGCCACCTCCCTTAGTACACGAAAGCCAAGGCTTAGTCTACTAGCGAGAGATGTCAACTCCAAGGAGCACAGATATATTCTGACGAGTCTGGCGTGCTGCTGCCCAGACGTCGACTTGTGGTGGTGGCGGAGTGCAGGTGCAACGAGACACCAGCCAATCAGCAACAGGCAGGCAGAGGATGAGCAGTTTGCTGGTTACGGCGGGCTGTGGTCAGGTGTCTGGGTGTGCAGGGTACGATTTGCTTCCTGGGCAAAACGTTTGGCGATACTGGTGGACGTATCTTCTATATAGTATCTTGTATGTTACGACGTAATGATGTAGGGAAGAGCAGGCTCAATCTCTCTTGAAAGAGATTAAAGTCACAACTCTCCCCCGAAGCCTGCGGTTCTGGAAGAAGTTACGTCTTCATGTGGTGGAGTGATAGTTGGAGTTGCTTCTACTTCATAGACCCTGGAGAGGGCGTCGGCTATGATGTTGTCAGAACCCTTGATATAGCGGATCTCCAGGTTGAAATCTTGCAGACATAAAGCCCATCGTAGAAGACGTTGGTTATGGAATTGGGCTTGATGTAAGAAGCGGAGGGGATTGTGGTCTGAGAAGATGGTGGTAGACCTGGCACCTTGTAGGTATGGAGCAAAGTGCTGGAGATTCAGGACGATGGAGAGTAGCTCCTTTTCAATAGTGCTGTAGTTCCTCTGGTGGGGTTTCAACTTGTAGCTGTAGTAGCTGACAGGTAGAACCTCCTCGCCTCGTTGCTGCATCAGGACACCACTGATGCCGGTACCACTGGCGTCGACATGAAGGACGAAAGGCTTGGTGATATCTGGCGAGGCGAGAATGGGATTAGAACAGAGGAGGAATTTGAGTTGTTCGAAAGCAACGGTTTGCTGCATGGTCCAATTATACCGTTGCTTGGGACTGGTTAAAATGATTAATGGTGTGGCTACTGTACTAAAATTTCTCACAAACCTACGGTAGTAGGAGGCAAGACCAAGGAAGCGCAGGAGCTGCTTCCTGGTGGTAGGCTGTGGATAATGCTGGATGGTTTGAGTGTGTGTGTCTAACGGAGCTAGGCTGCCACTCCCAATTACATGACCCAGATAACGCACTTTACCTTTGGCGAAGGTGGACTTGCCCAGGTTGATGGTGAGGCCGGCTGTCAGGAGCTTGGCGAACAGTCGTTGCAGCTGGAGCAGATGTTCGCTCCAGGTGTTGGATGCTACGACGATATCATCCAAATAGGCGTAGGTGTTATCCAAGCCCTGGATGACGCGGTTGACAGCTCTCTGAAAGGTGGCCGGGGCATTACATAGTCCGAAAGGAAGGCGTTCATATCTGAAAAGTCCAAAGGGAGTGATAAAGGCAGATATTTCTTTGGCTCGCTCTGTTAGACACACTTGGTAATACCCCTTGAGCAAGTCCACTTGGGACAAGTACTGGGCATTACCAATGGCGTCAAGAATGTCATCTATCCTTGGCAAGGGGTATGCATCCTTGACAGTCACATTATTTAATTTACGGTAATCCGTACACAGTCTCACCTTACCTTGGGGTTTTGGCACCAAGATACAGGGTGAGGCCCAGGGGGACTCACAAGGTGTAGCCAGTCCATGATCCAAGAGGTACTGCACCTCAGCACGCATGACTTCCTTCTTGCTAGGGCTGATTCGGTAGAAGGGTTGACGAATCGGCCGGGTGTCAGGGAGCAGTTGGATGTCGTGCTGGGTAACATTACACTCTTGGGGATCATCTCGGAACAACTCTTGATGTTCTTTGAAGATCTTGACGAGAGGTGCACTATGATTGTCCTGAAAATAATTTGGAAGATCAGTTAGGATTTCCGAATTAGAAAGCGCTGACTCCTTGTCAGTGCTTTCGGGAGGAGAAGCAGGGAAGGTCTCACTGTGGATATATGGCTCTTTAAAGGAAGAGTAGTTAATCATGACAGTGGGAGGAGTACCGTTATATAGCTTCAGGAGGTTGACGTGGCACAACTGGGTCTTCCGCCGCCTATCTGGAGTCTCTAGAACGTAGTTGTGGTTGTTTCTGCACTCCTTGATGCGGTAGGGTCCTGAAAACCTGTTTTGTAAAGGAGAACCTGGGATAGGGAATTAAGTAAGTACGAAGTCTCCCGGTTTAAATTTCCTTACTTTGCTGGTCTGGTCGTAATGAGTCTTCATCCTCTCCTGTGCTTTCAATAGATTAACTTGGGCAAAACTGTGGACCCTCTCTAGAATGTGTTGTAGGTTTTGAAGAAACTGGGGCACATTCTGATGCTCACTGAAGGTGGCATCACGTAGAGAGTCTTTGAAAGCCTTGAGAGGAGTACGGCACCTACGTCCGTAGAGCATCTCATAAGGAGATACTCCTAGAGACTCAATGGGAAGACTTCTAAAGATACACATTACCAGGTCAATTTGCTTATCCCAATCCTTAGAGGTTTCATTACAAAACTTCTTCAGGAGTGCTTTAATAGTCTGATGACTACGCTCAAGAGAACCCTGTGAAGCAGGATGATAGGGGCTGGACAATACCTGTTTGATGTTGAACTCTTCCAGTGTCCTCTTGAAGAGATCACTGGTGAAGTTGGTGCCACAGTCGCTCTGAACCTCCCTTGGAAATCCATACTGGGTGAAGATCTTCAATAAGTGTTTCACAACCGTAGCAGCCGTAATGTTCTTTACTGGAACTGCTATGGGGAATCTGGTGGTAGGACACAGGATGGTTAAGATATAGGCGTTTCCTGAACTGGTCCGAGGTAAAGGACCAACACAGTCTATAATAAGTCTGTGGAAAGGTTCCGCAGGCACCTGTATGGGAGTCAGTGGTGCTCTGGGGATAGAGATGTTCGGTTTACCTGCCATCTGACATGTATGACACTGTTTGACGCTATTTACCATACCTGGTCATAAGTAGTCTTGACGGATTCCATGGTAGGTCTTGTTAAATCCGTAGTGGGAGAGTGCTCCGTGGGCCAGGTGTAGAATAGTGGGCCGCAGGCTGGCAGGAATCACTAGTTGTTCGACGTTGGCCCAATCGTCCCCCTCCTTCAGTTTACTGGGTCTATATCTGCGGTAGAGCAACTCGTTCTCTAGGAAGAACCCAGGAATACTGTCAGGTTGAGTCTCAGCCTGGAAAAATAATGGTGTCAAGGTAAGATCTTCCCTCTGTAACTTACGGAACTCCAACTTGGTCAGATTCGGGGGTAGTTTCTGAGGGTCTTGAGGGACAGCGGTAGCAGTAGAGTCAGCTGGCTGTGGTCGTGCAGCTTGTGCACGGGTGGTCACTAAAACCGGAGGAGAAACTTCATCACTCTCTTGAACCTTTGCTGGAACATACTCAAAGATGGGATTATCCATTACAGAGGTACACACCTGGGGTTTGTCCATGACGATCAGGTTGGTCGGTTGCAGGTCTTCTGCCAAGTCGTTGCCCAGGAGAAGTTGCACTCCAGGCATGGGAAAAGGTTTTTCCCTGATGGCGACTTGGACTTCTCCGGTCACGAAGGGACAATCCAGGTGGACTCTGGCGAGAGGATAAGGAGTGGTAGCAGTGAGGTCAGTGATGAAGACAGTTTCTCCGGTGTAGGCGATATTGGGCACAGCTGACTTCAAAATAATCGATTGAAGAGCCGCTGTGTCCCTCAAGATCTTCAGTTTGAAACGTCCCTCCGGATTTGAGCCGTTGGTAGAGACAGTTCCAGTATACAGGTGTTTACTGAAAAGAGAAAGATCATTACCATGAACACCAACATTCATCACAGGCTTACCAGACTTAGGAGGAGTCTGTTTGGGTTTAGGTGATTCGGTGTTTCCTTTGTATTGAGACTTACCACATTTATCTATGGTATGTCCATAGAGTCTACAATACTTACAGTACAATTGCGAGCCAGCTTGATCGGTACTCACTTTCTCGTAACTGTACCAAGACTTCTTACTGGAAGATGGTTCTGGTGTCAGCCGGTGGATGAGACTGTAAGTGTCAGCCGACTTAGCACACTTTAGGTAGTCGGTTTCTTCTTTATCTGCTAAATATAGATGGACAGGAGGCGGCACACGCCTCAAGAATTCTTCAACTAGCATGAGGTTGACGAGTTCTGCAAAGGTAGAGACATGTGCTGATTCCAGCCATTTCATAAAATATCTCCTTTTGGTATTAGCAAATTCGAGAAAGGTATTTCCTTCGATAACTTTCGGTGGAGAGAAGGTAGGCGTCCAACACTGCTTGTTTCAGAGTCTGGTAGTCATTCTCAGACGCCAAAGTACTGAGTGTAACTGCAGCTGTACCTGTAAGATGTACTGTGAGAAGGGTTGCCCATTGGTCGGCAGGCCAACTAAGTTGATTAGCAAGGGTTTCAAAGGTGGTAAAAAACACATCAACTTCTGTCTCTATGAATGGTGGCATTAACTTACTTGCATGTGATATATTGAAACTGACGGGAAGATTGGCGGTAGCTTGCTGGCGTTGAGCGAGGTGTGAAGTTTCCAACGCGAATTCTCGTTGACAACATTCCATAGCCCGAGTTGCTTGTTGTTTGTCATGTTCGTGTTGCATCTCCAATTGGCGTTGTTTTGTTTCAAGCTGTACTCGTTCCCGCTCACGGAGAATTGCAATCTCACGTTCTTGTTCTTCTTTCCTCAAGGCAGCTTCACGTTCCTTGAGGGCGATTTCACGTTGTTTTTCTTCCTTTCGTATGGCAGCTGCTTCTCTTTGTTGCTCGAGGGCTTCTCTTTGCATGGCAGCTGCTTCCCTTTGCTGCTCGCGTTCGATCTTGGCCAGCTCTAGTTTGAGTTTCATCGTTGCCAAATCAGTTTTATCTGCAATAAAGTAAGTTTCGTGAGTTTCAGAGTCTATCTTACCTTTCTCTAAGAGATGATCCAGTAACAGGTTATGTATTTCATTTTTGTTGGCTTGGTAGGGAACTTCCAGTTGATGCTCATGTGCAAGAGTTTGTAATTCAGTTCTCTTGGCACGACTTAAAGTCCCTATTTCACCTGCTGGATCTGCACGGAAAGCTTGGAGACGAAACATGGTGAAATTAGCAAATAAATGCACAACGAATATACTGTTGTGATATGGTGAATGTCAGAAACAGGACAACGTGGCAACTGGTACCTATCCTGTGGAATCGTTAACAATTAATGTTAATTTCAAGATGATAAATGATTAATAATTCAAGGTCGCAGGAAATCTTGTACCCGGTACTCATGTAGGAGGATAAGGGCAAGAAAATCCTACTAAACAAGCGAAACTGAGTTTCTAAAACAAATGAAACAGTTAATTGCCTCAAAAGTGAAATAGGTAGTCCAAGAATGTAGGCATACCTTGCCGAGTCTCTATTGGACATAAGCAAGTTTTTCCCACTGAAATTAATATGATACTTACAGAATTAGCGAACTTTTGTGCACTGAAAAAGAAGGCTAATTCCCTACCAATGTAAATATCATGATTGCTGAGGGGCCCTTGGGGCCGTGACGGTCTGCGATCATGGGGGAGCCTGTGCCCAGTGTCTCCAGGCAGGCCTCCATTGGCCTGGAGTTTTCTGGGATTGCTTCGTACCACGCTGTGGAGGTGGTAATGATTGATATGTTACGTGTCCAAGTGGAGTCTGTATGTGGTGTGCAGCTGCTCGCCGGCCGGCGGGCGATAGTCAAGTTCAACTCTCCGGCGATTTATCAAGATATCGTCACGCGCTATGATGGGCACTCTTTCGATCTTCCTGGGGATGCTGGGTCGGTAACCCTATCCGACCGTTGTGGAGCCACGACGTATGTGGCTGTGCATGGGATGCCCTTTGAGTTCCCTGAGGATCTTCTACGTAGGTACTTTGCCCGGTTTGGGCGGGTTCTACATGTGAGGATGAATGCTGTCCCTACCGGGAGATGGAAGGGGGTTCCGTGTGGGACCCGCACTCTCGCCATGCGCCTCCGGGGTTCTGTGCCGTCCTCCATCATGCTGTTGGGGTTCCCGATTCGTGTTTTTCACGCAGGACAACCTCGGACTTGTTTCCGGTGCGGCCTGCCGGGTCACCTGGCCGCCGGGTGTGAGGAGCGCCGGGTCACCCCTGTCAACCTTTTCCAGGAGGAGGATTTTCCCCCACTGTCGGCCTGGACCTGTCTCCCCGTGATGGTCAGGATGTTGCTTCCCTGCTGGTTTCGACCCCGGTGTTGGATGGTGGTGTGGATGTTGACGTAGGGGTTGTGGCGGCCTCGCCCCCGTCACCGGCTTCCCCGCCTTCGACGTCCCTGCCCCTGTCGCCCCTGCCCGCTCCGTCTCAGCCGCCCGTGCCTGCTCCGTCCCTACATGTGGCGTCTCCTGTCCCTTTGGATGTTAGCGGCGGGGAGTCTCCTGTGGTGTGTGATCCAGTGCCCCCGGTCGTGGAGGCTGCGGTTCTTAGGGGCCGGGCCTTGAAAGCGCGTCCATTGGAGTGTTCTACTGTGTTACGGGATGATGGGGGTGATAGCTTGGATGACCGGCAGCCTGTCTCCAAGCGCTCGAGGCGGGTCCGGAGTGTGTCCCCCCTTCGTGGGGTGCCTTGGGTGGAGGTGGAAGAATCCGTTGTTCCGACGTCTCCTGTCGTGGTTGGCGGTGCTGTGAGGGGCTCTGTGCTGCCTCCGGAATCACCCCCTATACCTACTGCTGATGACTTCCCTCGGTGGGAGGTTGTTCCTGCCGCACGGGACCTCGCCGTGGTCTTACGGAAGGATGTGCGCCGAGGTGCCTCTGCTCATCTGCTTGGTGGAGGGGGCCCCGACTCGTCTGTGTCCTCTGCGGGTTCTCCTAGTGTACAGCCTCGTGTGAAGCCTCGTGAGAGGCCTCGTGAGAAGCCTCGTTCGCCGGTTGGTACGGAGCCCTGTGCGGCGCCCGACGAACCTCCCAGTGCCAGTGCCGATACCAGTGTGAAACCACCTAGTGTGGACCCCCTCCCTGTGCTCGCAGCCGGCGGGGGCGTGGTCCCTAAGTCACGGGTTTTGGACCTCGTTTGGGACGACCGGGTGCGTGAGGGCCCGTGGTGCTCGTCGACTATTTGGGTACCGAGGTTGAAGGGGTTTATTTATGGGGTGCCTGATTGGATGCCTCGGCCTTGTGCGTCTCCTGGTAGACAAGTGTCCGAGGACGTCCAGCTGATCTGGGAGGCGTACTGCTTGCGCTTCCCAGCCAAGGAGTTTCCAGACAAGTATCGTTAGTTCCTGTGTTTATTTGGGTACTCTGTTTATTTTCTTACCGTGTCTGCGGTTCTATGTCTGGTTTGGTTTCGCCCTGTTGGGCGGTGTGTTTGTGTATTTGTTCTGAATGCATTTTTTTTTTTTGGCTGTGCTGTGTGTGTGTTGTGTTCTGATGCTTGTGTTGGTTCTAGGGCTGTTTGTGTGTGTGTTTGTTTGCCGGTTCCTGCGTGTTCCGGTTATGACCTTCCTGTCTGTCTTGGCTTGTAGTATTGCTTGTGTGGCCTTTCAGGCTGGCTTGTTACTAGATTTGTATTATTTTGTACCATGTCATTCTGAGTCTTTTTTTTTTTTTGTTTCTGTTGTACGCTTATTTGTTTTTTGTTTTTTTTTTGTTTTATGTTTTCTTTTTGTTGTTCTCATGTTTCTTTGTGCTTTATGGATCACTGCTTGTACTGTTTTGACTAGCTGTTTTTATGTGTAGTTCATGTACTTTCCTATGTATTTTTTTTTTGTTCTTTGTTTTCCCTTTTCTGTTATGTTGCTCTGTGTTATTTTATGTCTTTCAATTTTCTTTGTAATTCTATCCTTTACTGTTTATATGGTTGCATGTACGCTGTTTTACGTTGTTTTAACAATAAAAAAAAAAAAAAAAAAAAAAAAAAATGTAAATATCATCATCTCTGACCGACGTGTAGGGGTGCGAGGTGTCAACTGGTGACGAGAACTGCTGCTGAGGTCCCAATTCAGCAACTAAAGTTCGTGCGAGAGGAACTATGGCCCTCTTTATCCTCCTACCGTCAGATTGCAGAAGATTAGGTGCTCTTGACCCGGGGACAGACCACAGTACCAGGGTACCAGTATGATGATCTGCCGAAAATATGAGAAATATCCTAGGGACAAAAGATGGTAAACACGAGTAATAACACGGAGGGAGAGATGACCAATTAAGAGAATGACTGAGGCCGACAGTCACCACGTAATCCAAAGTTGTCTCACCTTCACCATATGCTACTCTCGGAATGCACAATACACACAGCACCATATGAAAATAAAATTGAATATTAAAAATAGTGAAAAGCTACGTTACCAAAGCCAAATACGCTTACCACAAATTTACTACTTGGCACCAGTACCTGAGTGAAGCTCCGTGGACAGGCCCCCACGTAATGTGACGGTAAAGCGTTGGTGTTCGGCTGTTTCAAAAGCTGGGGGCAGGGCCTCGTCACATCACAAAAAAAAAAACGAGAAAAGTTTGTCCTTTCGTCTGTGGTAAGGTAATGGGAAGACACAAAACACAAGTATATAAACAATGAAATTTTAATTACTCAAGAAAAAAAGACATGAATAAAGGCAATCTCATAAAATTCAACACTGGTCAACAAACAAAACAACATGAATAATTACAGGCAATGAAAAGTTACTCTAAGACCAGAATGTAAAAATAGTGATAACAATATAAGTTAAATAATGGGTGCTGGAATACTGGCTTCAAGCTGCCACCTCCCTTAGTACACGAAAGCCAAGGCTTAGTCTACTAGCGAGAGATGTCAACTCCAAGGAGCACAGATATATTCTGACGAGTCTGGCGTGCTGCTGCTTAGACGTCGACTTGTGGTGGTGGCGGAGTGCAGGTGCGACGAGACACCAGCCAATCAGCAACAGGCAGGCAGAGGATGAGCAGTTTGCTGGTTACGGCAAGCTGTGGCCAGGTGTCTGGGTGTGCAGGGTACGATTTGCTTCCTGGGCAAAACGTTTGACGATACTGGTGGACGTATCTTCTATATAGTATCTTCTATGTTACGACATAATGATGTAGGGAAGAGCAGGCTCAATCTCTCTTGAAAGAGATTATCGTCACAATATATATATATATATATATTATATATATATATATATATATATATATATATATATATATATATATATATATATATATATATATATATATATATATATATATATATATATAATATATATGCGAACAAGCCAGAATGGTCCCCTGGACAATATGCAACTGAAAACTCACACCCCAGAAGTGACTCGAACCCATACTCCCAGAAGCAACGCAACTGGTATGTACAAGACGCCTTAATCCACTTGACCATCACGACCGGACATAATGAGGTGATAGCCGAGGCTATTTGAACCACCCCACCGCCGGCACTCGGATAGTTATCTTGGGCATAGCATTTTACCAAATCACCTCATTCTTAGGGGCACACGTGAGGAACACAAATGCGAACAAGCCAGAATGGTCCCCTGGACAATATGCAACTGAAAACTCACACCCCAGAAGTGACTCGAACCCATACTCCCAGAAGCAACGCAACTGGTATGTACAAGACGCCTTAATCCACTTGACCATCACGACCGGACATAATGAGGTGATAGCCGAGGCTATTTGAACCACCCCACCGCCGGCACTCGGATAGTTATCTTGGGCATAGCATTTTACCAAATCACCTCATTCTTAGGGGCACACGTGAGGAACACAAATGCGAACAAGCCAGAATGGTCCCCTGGACAATATGCAACTGAAAACTCACACCCCAGAAGTGACTCGAACCCATACTCCCAGAAGCAACGCAACTGGTATGTACAAGACGCCTTAATCCACTTGACCATCACGACCGGACATAATGAGGTGATAGCCGAGGCTATTTGAACCACCCCACCGCCGGCACTCGGATAGTTATCTTGGGCATAGCATTTTACCAAATCACCTCATTCTTAGGGGCACACGTGAGGAACACAAATGCGAACAAGCCAGAATGGTCCCCTGGACAATATGCAACTGAAAACTCAAACTGGATTAAGGCGTCTTGTA
Organism: Procambarus clarkii; assembly: GCF_040958095.1. Taxonomy (NCBI): domain Eukaryota; kingdom Metazoa; phylum Arthropoda; class Malacostraca; order Decapoda; family Cambaridae; genus Procambarus; species Procambarus clarkii. The sequence continues at coordinate 3,927,714 of NC_091167.1, read as the reverse complement.
CATACCAGTTGCGTTGCTTCTGGGAGTATGGGTTCGAGTCACTTCTGGGGTGTGAGTTTTCAGTTATATATATATATATATATATATATATATACGCACACGACCTCCGAAGAGCTGGATGAGGTCTTCGAACACTGATTATTATATTCTTATATAAGTGTGTGTTCTCTGTAAACAGTAGTAATGCTATAAAATTAAATAAAGCAAAATTAACAAAAAAGGGGTGTATGCGTGGTCATAACAACATCACATTACATAGAAAAGTGCATAGATATTAACCCAAATGGGGAAAAAAAGACACCACCACAGGGCTTACATGCCCACAGCAAACACCGCAAGGGGAGAGGAAACAACACAAGCCACCCCTACATGTATTTGTCCGGAAACTCCGCTCTCGGAAACTGGATGCAGTACGCCTCCCAGCACAGCCACTCATCAGGATACTCATCATGACGAAAACGTCTATAAAGGGGGGGGGGGGGGGGGGTACCATATTATTCGAAACCTCGGACACGAAGGCATGCACATGGGTGACCCAAATTGTATCAGGGCACAGGGAAAGCAGCCCCACCCGCTCCCATAAGACGGGCTTCCGGGCAGCAGTTAGATCCTCAATAGGCTGAAGACCAGCACCAGGCACAGCACCCCGTCGAATGGGCAACTGCACCCCTGGAACGGGGCTGCAGCACTGGAGCCATCAACACAATGGGCGGCACCACGGGAGGCAACATGTCAGAGGGCAACACCATAGGGGACCCCTGCCGGAACAACATCCACAGGTCCAGGCACCGGCACAGACACCCCACGGCGAACATCCTTCTTCAGGACCACTCAAGATCCCGGCTAGCACCAACATCCTCACGATCCACCACAGGAGGGGGGACCACACGCCACTGCGGAGAACCCCCTGCAGTGAGGTGTCTACTACTACAACACCGTCATAGTAAACAACGCAGCCCCAAGAACCACCCCATCGACATCTGTAGACTCGCAATCGTCAAATTCTCCCACGTCGGCCCAGGTAGAAGTAGAATGCCGCGAACGCTTGGGATCCGGCTGCTTGTCATCAGAGCCAGAGGCAGAACCCGAAACACGGATAACACAGGGGCAGGCGCACGAAGCAAGACGTCAGCAGCCTCAATGACATGGGGGACCGGCCCCAACACAGCAGGAGGCCCATCACCCACACCACCTCCCAGCACAGCCGGGACAGCCAGCGGGAACGGAGAGACAGAAAACCACAGGAGAAGGCAGATGGTCAGGCGCAGAAGACGGAGAAGGTGAAGCTGAAGATGCTGAAGTAGGAGAGGTAAATGAACAAATCCACAAGGGCCATGACGAGGATTCGAATCTGCGTCCGGGAGCATCACAGACACTGCCTAAATCGACTGAGCTACGACAGGGTTAAAAGGGTTGAAACCGAAGTTCTACTGAACTTACTCGATCCCGTAGTCTCTCCGAGGCACAAACCAGGCTTTTACACAACCCCCCCCCCCCTGCACCCGAGCTATGTCAATAAGCCGTTCTCCCTCTTCGCCCTTACATCATCACACACAGAGATCACACTAACGTGATGCATCAAATGAACAGTGTCTGTGATGCTCCCGGATGCAGGTTCGAGTCTTTGTCATGGCCCTTGTGGATTTGTTCATTTGATGCATCACGTTAGTGTGATTTCTGTGTATGATGATTGTTATATAAAATAGTGGGTTTGCTATGGGGAAACTAGTGCTATTCAGGAGTAAGGTCAGTCAGAATAAAGATGTATCTATTTGGGGAGATCAGTAAGGCCCGGCCCCCATGGAAACTAGAAGTAGTGCTGACTACTTGGCTACACAACAAGGTCAGTCTAGGGAATGATCAAGATCTCCTACACAGGAAGAACGATACTCATATAATTCATGTACTTATTTATTAACCCCTTAACAGCCCCCCTGTCGGAAAATCCGACACCATTTAATATATCATACAGACAGATAATAGCTGTGTTGTATAAACAAGTTAACCATAGAAAACGTAACTTGTAGTGGAATTACCGTTTAAAGAAAACGGGATATCATCACCACATACTATTATAATTCACCACCTATTATGGTGGGAATTATTCTTAAATACATTAGTCTTTGGACTTTACCATCATAAAAACATCTTATATAAATTAACTTAATTATCAATATTAAAGTAGAGTAAATGTGACCCTTCTATCACTTTCTGAAATCTGGACAATGTAAGCCAGGCATGAGGGAGGAAGGAGGGTAGCCATTGTTGTGTCACATCCGAGACGCGTGGAGCAAATTCGGCTCCTATCATATCTGGACAATGTCGGCCAGGCGTCAATAGTATGGAGTGTTAGACGCAGCCATTGTTGAGACTAGACCAGAGGCTCACAGGAGCAAATACGGCTCCTGTTAATTTTACTTGGACGAAGGGTTATGGAAACCAGTGGTGTACCATTATCACACGCTGTCAACAAATTCAAGTTAAGTGTTCTTTCCGAAACCCATGTATCTTCATTTATGGCCATTAATGTCATTATATAGGGTGACCCGGTTAGAGCACGTGGAAGCCTCAAACTAAAGGTAATTAAGCCAGGTCTTCAATGTTCCATGTACAGTTTTCTCTGATATAGCTTGTCATATATAGAATCTGGCTTTTCAGCTAGCGCCCTTTTGACAGGTCAAGACGAGGAAGCAAGATTTTGTGCACCAGTTACTGGGTGATGGAAGCTACCTCAAAGAGGATAATTTGGTGTCTACACCCTAGTTATACCTGGTGGACTAACCTGCTGTACTATAAGATAAGGAACCTTTTCAATGTATGTAGTTAATACTGTAGTTTGATTGGCTGCATATATATAAATATAAACCCCCCCTAATGTGTAGAGGATCGATTTGTGAGATTAAGAGATTATTGCAGAAATACAGTCCACTTATCATTATACAAATTGCTATCGAAGTATATAAATTAACGTAAATATAAATTCATATAAATTAAATAAATATAAATCTCACAGGTCGGTTCCCACACCCCCATATACATTCACACCAATAACAATAATAATAACTTTACCACACTACCTTACGTTAAAAGCCTTGGTCCACATAGGCAGGATACAAGGTTTTACACTGAACACAAGCTAGGGTAAAGCTCTACTATTGAATAACTTGAAGTTAGAGTCAGCTTAGGGTAGGGGACCACGTGGTTCCAATGGGACCCCCTTTAGAATAACTAGTAATATAAACTCTAAAAACACCTACTACACACAAAATATACTACTCTACACATAGAACATGAGTATGCCAGATATTGAATAATAACTCAGTTGGTACTTATCTTAAACAAGACACAGAAATAAGGAAACGAAGAGGAAGGGTAGGTGGATCCTGTCCACACCACGCCAGCTCAGAAAAAATGGAGTCTCCCTCTCCTTCCCCCAAGCTGGCTGCTGCCGGCAGACTGCTCAACTAATCGTACCGCAGCCCTATACCAAGTTTACTCAGGTTTACTTTACAAATGATTAGAGTATTAGTAAACATAGTTGGTGCCTATGTTATTATTTAATAATCAACCCCAAGCTCAGTCTTTAAATGCTCTTTGAGAAACAAGAATAGTCTTACGTCTGGCAGGGAAGATACAAACAATATCACATCGAGTTGCGTTTTGCTACTCTAACGTAGCTTATTTAGTTAAATTTTGACCTCTGGTTTCCACTGAAGAACCCAGGGTCGTAACAATGATGTAAGGGCGAAGAGGGGGAACGGCCTATTGACATAGCTCGGGTGCAGGGGGGGGGGGGGTTGTGTAAAAGCCTGGTTTGTGCCTCGGAGAGGCTACAGGATCCAGTAAGTTCAGTAGAACTTCGGTTTCAACCCTTTTAACCCTGTCGTAGCTCAGTCGATTAAGGCAGTGTTTGGGATGCTCCCGGACGCAGGTTCGAATCCTCCTCATGGCCCTTTTGGATTTGTTCATTTGATGCATCACGTTAGTGTGATCTCTGTGTGTGATAGAGAGGTAACACCCTGGGGATCTACACCAGCATTAGGAACGCCCAAGGAACAGGGCACCCTATCAAGGACTCCTGAATACATGCACCACCATGACCAAGCACATACCGTCTGACACAGGACGCAACACAGCAGCCAAAAGCTCAGCCACAACCTCATCTACCGAGTCTGCCTCTAAAGGCAGTGGCGGGAAATTTTCCTCAATTCACCGGAGCGACATCATATTCCAAGCAGCCAGCAGCAGGGTGGCTCAACAAACCACAGCAAAAGCAAGTGCGAGGTTGACAGGAGTAGTAAACACGGATGTAATAACCCAGGAGTCGCTCCGAGGTCGGGATATTCGACTTCAGCCGCATCCCCAAAGTTTGTATACTAGTCCGGCACCTTAAGTTTCCCAGAGGAAACCATATTAATCATCACACTCACAACAGTCCCAAACCGCCCAAAATACCTCTGCAGCAGCTCCTCCGGGAACTCCAGGGGCGCACCATGAATGCTGACAAAGGTGAGAGCACCACTCTGGTCGGAAAAAGTCACCATACCAGCAGCGTCCAGCTGGGGCAAGGACTATCCCTAGTAGCTACGTAAAAACACCCTGTAGTCGTCCACTTCCGCAAACATTACAATAGCCCGATGCGAAGATACCAATTCCACATCATAGATCGCTGCCACAGAGACACGGAGCATGTCACACAAAACTAGTTCCATGGCAGGATAATCGGCCCGCCCAGTAAATTCCTGGCCCACCGAAATAGCCCGCAAAACTGGAGGGAGAGGCCCCCATCACATAAGCCACGTCAGCAACGCTGGTCCAGACACACCAATAGCCGGGTCAACACTGGGAAAGGCACGCAACGCACACTCACACCCAACGACCTCTGGTGGCCGAATCCAAGAACTGACATTGAATGTACTTTTTCATAATATCTGCTTAAGTCAGTAACGTTTATTTTTAGTGATGGGAACTCTTTTTAACCCGCAGTAAGGACTAAAACTCTGAAAAATTTTGGTCTTAAAGTGGACTCTGTATAATTCATCATTGTGTGTACACAGAGGCATGTACATTACATGTACACTAAGGCTGTTGGTCCAGACGGGATCTCACCATAGGTACTGAAAGAGTTTGCAGAGGCACTTTGCTTGACACTCTCCATAGTGTATAGTAGGTCACTGGAGACGGGAGACCTACCAGAAATATGGAAGACGGCGAATGTGGTCCCAATATACAAAAAGGGCGACAGACAAGAGATACTGAACTACAGGCCAGTGTCCTTGACTTGTATACCATGCAAGGTGATGGTGAAGATCGTGAGAAAAAACCTAGTAACACATCTGGAGAGAAGGGACTTCGTGACAAATCGACAACATGGATTCAGGGAGAGTAAATCTTGCCTGACGGGCTTAATAGAATTCTACGATCAGGTGACAAAGATTAAGCAAGAAAGAGATAGCTGGGCGGACTGCATTTTCTTGGATTGTCGGAAAGACCTTGACACAGTACCGCATAAGAAGCTGGTACATAAGCTGGAGAGACAGGCAGGTGTAGCTGGTAAGATGCTCCAGTGGATAAGGGAGTACCTAAGTAATAGGAAGCAGAGAGTTACGGTGAGGGGTGAGACCTCGGATTTGGGTGGTCACCAGTGGAGTCCCACAGGGCTCTGTACTCGGTCCTATCTTGTTTCTGATATATGTAAATGATCACCCGGAGGGTATAGATTCATTTCTCCCAATGTTTTGCTGACGATGCCAAAATTATGAGAAGGATTAAGACAGAGGAGGACTGCTTGAGGAGAAAACCTAGACAAGCTGATGGAATGGTCGAACAAATGGTTGTTAGAGTTTAACCCAAGCAAATGTAATGTAATGAAGAAAGGCGTAGGGAGCAGGAGGCCAGATGCTAGGTATCATCTGGTAGAGGAAATTCTTCATGAGTCAGAGAGATAAAAAGACTTGGGGGTTGACATCACGCCTGACCTGTCCCCTGCAGCCCATATCAAGAGGATAACATCAGTGGCATATGCCAGGATGGCCGACATAAGAACGGCATTTAGAAACTTGTGTAAGGAATCATTCAGAACTTTGTATACCACATATGTCAGACCAATCCTGGAGTATGTACACAATGTACATACTCCATGTATGTACACGTACATACGTGTACACAATGGTAGTGTACACAGAGGCGTGTACACAATGGTAGTGTACACAGAGGCGTGTACACAATGGTAGTGTACACAGAGGCGTGTACACAATGGTAGTGTACACAGAGGCGTGTACACAATGGTAGTGTACACAGAGGCGTGTACACAATGGTAGTGTACACAGAGGCGTGTACACAATGGTAGTGTACACAGAGGCGTGTACACAATGGTAGTGTACACAGAGGCGTGTACACAATGGTAGTGTACACAGAGGTGTGTACACAGAAGTGTGTACACTATGATAGTGTACACAGAGGCGTGTACACTATAGTAGTGTACACAGAGGCGTATACACAATAGTAGTGTACACACAGGCGTGTACACTATGGTAGTGTACACAGAGGCGTGTACACAATGGTAGTGTACACAGAAGTGCGTACACTATGATGGTGTACACAGAGGCGTGTACACTATGGTAGTGTACACAATGGTAGTGTACACTATGGTAGTGTACACAGAGGCGTGTACACTATGGTAGTGTACACAGGGGCGTGTACACAATGGTAGTGTACACAATAATAGTGTACACAGAGGCGTGTACACAATGGTAGTGTACACAGAGGCCTGTTCACAATGGTAGTGTACTTGATGGTAGTGTACACAGAGGCTTGTTCACAATGGTAGTGTACACAAAGGCGTGTATACAATGGTAGTGTACACAGAGGTGTGTACACAAAGGTAGTGTACACAGGGGCGTGTACACAATTGTAGTGTACACAAAGGCGTGTACACTATGGTAGTGTACACAGAGGTGTGTACACAAAGGTAGTGTACACAGGGGCGTGTACACTATGGTAGTGTACACAATGGTAGTGTACACAGAGGCGTGTACACAATGGTAGAGTACACAGGGGCGTGTACACTGTTATAGTGTATACAATGGTAGAGTACACAGAGAGGTGTCTCACTATGGTAGTGTACACATGGCGTGTTCACAATGGTAGTGTACACAGAGGCGTGTCCACTAAGATAGTGTACACAGAGGCGTGTACACAGTGGTAGTGTACACAGCGGCGTGTACACAATGGTAGTGTACACTATGAAAGTGTACACAGAGGTGTGCACACTTTGGTAGTGTACACAATGGTCGTGTACGCAGAGGCGTGTACACAATAGTAGTGTACACTATGGTAGTGTACACTATGGTATTGTACACTATGGTAGTGTACACAATGGTAGTGTACACTATGAAAGTGTACACATAGTGTGTACACTATGTTTGTGTACACAATGGTAGTGAACACAGAGGTGTGTACACAAAGGTAGTGTACACAGGGGCGTGTACACAATTGTAGTGTACACAAAGGCGTGTACGCTATGGTAGTGTACACAGAGGCGTGTACACAATGGTAGTGTACACAGAAGTGCGTACACTATGATAGTGTACACAGAGGCGTGTACACTATGGTAGTGTACACAATGGTAGTGTACACTATGGTAGTGTACACAGAGGCGTGTACACTATGGTAGTGTACACAGGGGCGTGTACACAATGGTAGTGTACACAATAATAGTGTACACAGAGGCGTGTACACAATGGTAGTGTACACAGAGGCCTGTTCACAATGGTAGTGTTCTTGATGGTAGTGTACACAGAGGCTTGTTCACAATGGTAGTGTACACAAAGGCGTGTATACAATGGTAGTGTACACAGAGGTGTGTACACAAAGGTAGTGTACACAGGGGCGTGTACACAATTGTAGTGTACACAAAGGCGTGTACACTATGGTAGTGTACACAGAGGTGTGTACACAAAGGTAGTGTACACAGGGGCGTGTACACTATGGTAGTGTACACAATGGTAGTGTACACAGAGGCGTGTACACAATGGTAGAGTACACAGAGACGTGTCTGACTATGGTAGTGTACACAGGGCGTGTTCACAATGGTAGTGTACACAGAGGCGTGTCCACTAAGGTAGTGTACACAGAGGCGAGTACACAATGGTAGTGTACACTATGGTAGTGTACACAGAGACGAGGCTCTGTATGGTAGTGTACACAGGGGCGTGTACACTATGGTAGTGTACACAGAGGCGTGTACACAATGGTAGTGTACACAGAGGCGTGTACACTGTGGAAATGTACACAGATGTGTGTACACTATGGTAGTGTACACAGGGACGTGAACACAATGGTAGTGTACACAGAGGCGTACACACAATGGAAGTGTACACAGAGGCGTGTACACAGTGATAGTGTACACAACGGCGTGTACACAATGGTAGTGTACACAGAGGTGTGTACACTGGTAGTGTACACAATGGTCGTGAACACAGAGGCGTGTACACAATAGTAGTGTACACTATGGTATTGTACACTATGGTAGTGTACACAATGGTAGTGTACACTATGAAAGTGTACACATAGTGTGTACACTATGGTTGTGTACACAATGGTAGTGAACACAGAGGCGTGTACCAATGGTAGTGTACACAGAGATGTGTACACAATTGTAGTGTACACAGAGGCATGTACACAATGGAAGTGTACACAGAGGCGTGTACACTATGGTAGTGTACACAGAGGCGTGTACACTATGGTAGTGTACACAATGGTAGTGTACACTATGGTAGTGTACACAGAGGCGTGTACACTATGGTAGTGTACACAGGGGCGTGTACACAATGGTAGTGTACACAATAATAGTGTACACAGAGGCGTGTACACAATGGTAGTGTACACAGAGGCCTGTTCACAATGGTAGTGTTCTTGATGGTAGTGTACACAGAGGCTTGTTCACAATGGTAGTGTACACAAAGGCGTGTATACAATGGTAGTGTACACAGAGGTGTGTACACAAAGGTAGTGTACACAGGGGCGTGTACACAATTGTAGTGTACACAAAGGCGTGTACACTATGGTAGTGTACACAGAGGGTGTGTACACAAAGGTAGTGTACACAGGGGCGTGTACACTATGGTAGTGTACACAATGGTAGTGTACACAGAGGCGTGTACACAATGGTAGAGTACACAGAGACGTGTCTCACTATGGTAGTGTACACAGGGCGTGTTCACAATGGTAGTGTACACAGAGGCGTGTCCACTAAGGTAGTGTACACAGAGGCGAGTACACAATGGTAGTGTACACTATGGTAGTGTACACAGAGACGAGGCTCTGTATGGTAGTGTACACAGGGGCGTGTACACTATGGTAGTGTACACAGAGGCGTGTACACAATGGTAGTGTACACAGAGGCGTGTACACTGTGGAAATGTACACAGATGTGTGTACACTATGGTAGTGTACACAGGGACGTGAACACAATGGTAGTGTACACAGAGGCGTACACACAATGGAAGTGTACACAGAGGCGTGTACACAGTGATAGTGTACACAACGGCGTGTACACAATGGTAGTGTACACTATGAAAGTGTACACAGAGGTGTGTACACTGGTAGTGTACACAATGGTCGTGAACACAGAGGCGTGTACACAATAGTAGTGTACACTATGGTATTGTACACTATGGTAGTGTACACAATGGTAGTGTACACTATGAAAGTGTACACATAGTGTGTACACTATGGTTGTGTACACAATGGTAGTGAACACAGAGGCGTGTACACAATGGTAGTGTACACAGAGATGTGTACACAATTGTAGTGTACACAGAGGCATTTACACAATGGAAGTGTACACAGAGGCGTGTACACTATGGTAGTGTACACAAAGGCGTGTACACAATGGTAGTGTACACTATCGTAGTGTACACAGAGGCGTGTACACAATGGTAGTGAACACTATGGTAGTGTACACAGAGGCGTGTTCATAATGGTAGTGTACACAGAGGCGTGTACACAATCGTAGTGTACACAGAGGCGTGTACACTATAGTAGTGTGCACAGAAATGTGTACACAATTGTAGTGTACACAGAGGCATGTACACAATGGAAGTGTACACAGAGGCGTGTACACAATGGTAGTGTACACAATGGGAGTGTACACAATGGTAGTGTACACAGTGGCCTGTACACAATCGTAGTGTACACAGAGGTGTGTACACAGAAGTGTGTACACAGAAGTGCGTACACTATGATAGTGTACACAGAGGCGTGTACACTATAGTAGTGTACACAGAGGCGTGTACACAATGGTAGTGTACACAGAGGCGTGTACACTATGTAGTGTGCACAGAGATGTGTACACAATTGTAGTGTACACAGAGGCATGTACACAATGGAAGTGTACACAGAGGCGTGTACACAATGGTAGTGTACACAAAGGTAGTGTACACAGGGGCGTGTACACTATGGTAGTGTACACAATGGTAGTGTACACAGAGGCATGTACACAATGGAAGTGTACACAGAGGCGTGTACACTATGGTAGTGTACACAAAGGCGTGTACACAATGGTAGTGTACACTATCGTAGTGTACACAGAGGCGTGTACACAATGGTAGTGAACACTATGGTAGTGTACACAGAGGCGTGTTCATAATGGTAGTGTACACAGAGGCGTGTACACAATCGTAGTGTACACAGAGGCGTGTACACTATAGTAGTGTGCACAGAGATGTGTACACAATTGTAGTGTACACAGAGGCATGTACACAATGGAAGTGTACACAGAGGCGTGTACACAATGGTAGTGTACACAATGGGAGTGTACACAATGGTAGTGTACACAGTGGCCTGTACACAATCGTAGTGTACACAGAGGTGTGTACACAGAAGTGTGTACACAGAAGTGCGTACACTATGATAGTGTACACAGAGGCGTGTACACTATAGTAGTGTACACAGAGGCGTGTACACAATCGTAGTGTACACAGAGGCGTGTACACTATAGTAGTGTGCACAGAGATGTGTACACAATTGTAGTGTACACAGAGGCATGTACACAATGGAAGTGTACACAGAGGCGTGTACACAATGGTAGTGTACACAAAGGTAGTGTACACAGGGGCGTGTACACTATGGTAGTGTACACAATGGTAGTGTACACAGAGGCGTGTACACAATGGTAGTGTACACAGGGGCGTGTACACTATTATAGTGTACACTTTGGTTTAGTACACAGAGGCGTGTCTCACTATGGTAGTGTACACAGAGGCGTGTACACAATGGTAGTGTACACTATGGTAGTGTACACAGAGGCGTGTACACTATGGTAATGTACACAGAGGTGTGTACACTATGGTAGTGTACACAGGGACGTGAACACAATGGTAGTGTACACAGAGGCGTGTACACAATGGTAGTGTACACAGAGGCGTGTACACAGTGGTAGTGTACACAGGGGCGTGTACACAATGGTAGTGTACACTATGAAGGTGTACACAGAGGTGTGTACACTATGGATGTGTACACAATGGTAGTGAACAAAGAGGCGTGTACACAATAGTATTGTGCACAGAGGCTTGTACACGATGGTAGTGTACACAGGGGCGTGTACACTATGGTAGTGTACACAGAGGCGTGTACACATAGGCGTGTACACTATGGTAGTGTACACAGAGGCGTGTGCACAATGATAGTGTACACAAAGACGTGTACACTATGGTAGTGTACACAGAGGCGTGTACACTATGGGGTTCACCTTTCAACCCGATAGTTCTTGGAAGGAAAATTTTCCCAGTCTTTACTGAGTCCGTCAATGGAACATTTGGAGAGTATAAAAACCCACAAAACTCCCCGTTGGAGTTGAGATGTTTCCTAGTTTTGTTTTTAGACGTGACAGTAAACGAGGAGTGAGGACAACTGGTGCGTCATCACAGTGTTGTGTCTCCTCACGAACATGAATTTGCCTACATATTTATGCATCAGTTCGTCAGCATATGTGCGTATGAGTATATAAGAAAAGAGTACAAACAATGAGATTGTTTGAAGATGATTTACGCACCAAACAATTGTGTTCTGGGTGTGTTGTTAGTTTTGACGTAGGCGTAGGTGGACGTGTTCCTGAGGCGAGGCCCACTGGATGGTCTGCCTCCACCCACACCCAGGGACCTCTGCCTCCACCCACACCCAGGGACCTAGCTCTGCCTCCACCCACACCAGGGGACCTCTGCCTCCACCCACACCCAGGGACCTCTGCCTCCACCCTCACCCTGGGACCTCTGCCTACACCCACTCCCAGGGACCTCTGCCTCCACCTACACCCAGCTACCTCTGCCTCAACCCAAACCCAGGGACCGCTACCTCCACCAACACTCAGGGACCTCTGCCTCCACTAACACCCAGGGACCTTTGCCTCCACCCACACCCAGGGACCTTTGCCTGCACCCACACCCAGGGACCTCTGCCTCCACCCACACCCAGGGACCTCTGCCACCACCCACACCCAGGGACCTCTGCCTCCACCCTCACCCAGGGACCTCTGCCTCCACCCACAACCAGGGACCTCTGCCACCACCCACACTCAGGGACCTCTGCGTCCACCCACACCCTGGGACCTCTGTCTCCACCCACTCCCAGGGACCTCTGCCTCCACCCACACCCAGGGACCGCTGCCTCCACCAACACTCAGGGACCTCAGCCTCCACCCACACCCAGGGACCTCTGCCTCCACCTACACCAAGGGACCTCTGCTTCCACCCACACCCAGGGACCTCTGCCTCCACCCAAATCCAGGGACTTCCGCCTCCACCCACACCCAGGGACCTCTGCCTCCACCCACACCCAGGGGCCTCTGCCTCCATCCTCACCCAGGGACCTCTGCCTCCACCCACACCCATTGACTTCCGCCTCCACCCACACCCAGGGACTTCTGCCTCCACCCACACCCAGGGACTTCCGCCTCCACCCACACCCAGGGACCTCTGCTTCCACCCTTCACCCAGGGACCTCTGCCACCACCCACACCCAGGGACCTCTGCCTCCACCCTCACCCAGGGACCTCTGCCTCCACCCACACCCAGGGACCTTTGCCTCCACCCACACCCTAGGACCTTTGCCTGCACCCACACCCAGGGACCTTTGCCTGCACCCACACCAAGGGACCTCTGCCTCCACCCACACCCAGGGACCTCTGCCTTCACCGACACCAAGGGACCTCTGCCTCCACCCACACCCAGGGACCTCTGCCTCCACCCACACCCAGGGACCTCTGCCTCCACCCACACCCTGGGACCTCTGCCTCCACCCACTCCCAGGGACCTCTGTCTCCACCCACACCCAGGGACCTCTGCCTCCACCCTCACTCAGGGACCTCTGCCTCCACCCACACCCTGGGACCTCTGCCTCCACCCTCTCCCAGGGACCTCTGCCTCCACCCACACCCAGGGACCTCTGCCTCCACCCACTCCCAGGGACCTCTGCCTCCACCCACACCCAGGGACCTCTGCCTCCACCCACACCCAGGGACCTCTGCCACCACCCACACCCAGGGACCTCTGCCTCCACCCTCACCCAGGGACCTCTGCCTCCACCCACACCCAGGGACCTCTGCCACCACCCACACCCAGGGACCTCTGCCACTACCCACACCCAGGGACCTCTGCCTCCACCCTCACCCAGGGACCTCTGCCTCCACCCACTCCCAGGGACCTCTGCCTCCACGCACACCCAGGGACCGCTGCCTCCACCAACACTCAGGGACCTCTGCCTCCACCCACACCCAGAGACCTCTGCCTCCACCTACACCAAGGGACCTCTGCCTCCACCCACACCCAGGGACCGCTGCCTCCACCCACACCCAGGGACCTCTGCCTCCACCCACACCCTGGGACCTCTGCCTCCACCCACTCCCAGGGACCTCTATCTCCACCCACACCCAGGGACCTCTGCCTCCACCCTCACTCAGGGACCTCTGCCTCCACCCACACCCTGGGACCTCTGCCTCCACCCTCTCCCAGGGACCTCTGCCTCCACCCACACCCAGGGACCTCTGCCTCCACCCACCCCCAGGGACCTCTGCCTCCACCCACACCCAGGGACCTCTGCCTCCACCCACACCCAGGGACCTCTGCCACCACCCACACCCAGGGACCTCTGCCTCCACCCTCACCCAGGGACCTCTGCCTCCACCCACACCCAGGGACCTCTGCCACCACCCACACCCAGGGACCTCTGCCACTACCCACACCCAGGGACCTCTGCCTCCACCCTCACCCAGGGACCTCTGCCTCCACCCACTCCCAGGGACCTCTGCCTCCACGCACACCCAGGGACCGCTGCCTCCACCAACACTCAGGGACCTCTGCCTCCACCCACACCCAGAGACCTCTGCCTCCACCTACACCAAGGGACCTCTGCCTCCACCCACACCCAGGGACCTCTGCCTCCACCCACACCCAGGGACCTCTGCCTCCACCCTCACCCAGGGACCTCTGCCTCCACCCAAATCCAGGGACTTCCGCCTCCACCAACACCCAGGGACCTCTGCTTCCACCCTTCACCCAGGGACCTCTGCCTCCACCCACACCCAGAGACCTCTGCCTCCACCAACACCCAGGGACCTCTGCCTCCACCCTCACCCAGGGACCTCTGCCTCCACCCACACCCTGGGACCTCTGCCTCCACCCACTCCCAGGGACCTCTGCCTCCACCCACACCCAGGGACTGCTGCCTCCACCAACACTCAGGGACCTCAGCCTCCACCCACACCCAGGGACCTCTGCCTCCACCTACACCAAGGGACCTCTGCTTCCACCCACACCCAGGGACCTCTGCCTCCACCCAAATCCAGGGACATCCGCCTCTACCCACACCCAAGGACCTCTGCCTCCACCTACACCCAGGGGCCTCTGCCTCCATCCTCACCCAGGGACCTCTGCCTCCACCCACACCCATTGACTTCCGCCTCCACCCACACCCAGGGACCTCTGCCACCACCCACACCCAGGGACCTCTGCCTCCACCTACACCCAGGGACCTCTGCCTCCATCCTCACCCAGGGACCTCTGCCTCCACCCACACCCAGGGACTTCCGCCTCCACCCACACCCAGGGACCTCTGCTTCCACCCTTCACCCAGGGACCTCTGCCTCCACCCTTCACCCAGGGACCTCTGCCTCCACCCACACCCAGAGACCTCTGCCTCCACCAACACCCAGGGACCTCTGCCTCCACCCTCACCCAGGGACCTCTGCCTCCACCCACACCCAGGGACCTTTGCCTCCACCCACACCCTAGGACCTTTGCCTGCACCCAAACCCAGGGACCTTTGCCTGCACCCACACCAAGGGACCTCTGCCTCCACCCACACCCAGGGACCTCTGCCTTTACCTACACCAAGGGACCTCTGCCTCCACCCACACCCAGGGACCTCTGCCTCCACCCACACCCAAGGACCTCTGCCTCCAACCACACCCTGGGACCTCTGCCTCCACCCACTCCCAGGGATTTCTGCCTCCACCCACACCCTGGGACCTCTGCCTCCACCCTCACTCAGGGACCTCTGCCTCCATCCACACCCTGGGACCTCTGCCTCCACCCTCTCCCAGGGACCTCTGCCTCCACCCACAACCAAGGACCTCTGCCTCCACCCACTCCCAGGGACCTCTGCCTCCACCCACACCCAGGGACCTCTGCCTCCACCCACACCCAGGGACCGCTGCCTCCACCAACACTCAGGGACCTCTGCCTCCACTAACACCCAGGGACCTTTGCCTCCACCCACACCCAGGGACCTTTGCCTGCACCCACACCCAGGGACCTCTGCCTCCACCCACACCCAGGGACCTCATCAAGATGGGGCGTCTCATCTTGGGCCACCAGCTGTGGGAGTGGGGCACCTCATCCTGGGGCACAATGTAACGGGGGTTGGGGGAAATAGCTCTATCTTGTCCATTATTCCACCCCCCAGTTAACTAACGAGGCCGGGGGAAACAGCTCTCTCTAGTCCGTTATCCCGTCCCCAGTTAGCTAACTATTCTAGAGCACCCTCCAGAGTTCCTAAGGCAACCTCTCTCGTTCAACACCTTGTAACCTAGGTATTTGACTACCTAGGTGCTAAGACTCCAAGGCGCCGTCACTTGATCAGTTACCCGAAACTCTAGAGAGAACTCTAGAATACAGAATCATTGCCACAAACGTATACGAGAAAACGAAATGAAAGAAATGAATAGTGAAGTAATTAGTGAGGGTTTGGGGTGAGGGGTAGAGAGGTGGGAGGAGCGAGGAGGGTCATTAGTTGAAAGTGAGAGTTCAGAGAGGGGTGGAGGGAGAGGTGTAGATAGGTAGAAGTAGAAGAGTAGATAGTAGAAGTCGAAAGTAGATAGTTGAAGACGAAATGCTGCCACCATCCATTCATGATCATTACATACAAGACAAGGAATGGAACTTGCCTGTATCACAAAATTCTCAAAGGATGTTATCATGAGTTCATTATTAGTATGTTCCCTCTGTACCATGTATCAACTCCAAACATGTCTCATTAATATCTTGAATCCAGTAACCACAGAGGCTTTCTCACCTCAACTCAAAGCTCTAGGGAACAAAGTTAAACACAATTTAAATAATAAATTCATAATTATATTTCCCATGAAGTATCTTAATTTAGCAATTCAATTAAAATGTTCCAGTTTAATATGCAAAGTGAGTCATCATCCAAGAATTCGAGAACACTACAATTGACTGCCCCTGATCGTCACACAACACTTGTAAAACACGACAAGTCACCTTAATGCTCAACTCACCAAGTGTCTCTGCCTATAGCTGGATAGAGAGGGGGGGGGGGTCTGTAGTTGAGAGACTCCCGCCCTGCCGGCCGACAGCCTCCCTGCTAGGGCCGTCTCCTCTGCTTCTGTTGACTGCCGTTCTGTCTCGTTAATGCGTTATGCTGGATAGCTCTCCGAGTTTATATTGGGGAACCTAGTAGCTAACTCCGCCCACAAGTAGATAGCCTCCGGCACTACCAAGCCACTCCTTAAACGTCGGCATGTTTGAAGGCTACCAGACTACAATTATAAGCTTAGCGGAAGCAAGGTGAAATTCTCATGATCTGACCTCAGGTCACTTGAGGTCATTAACGCTTTGAGGTGTGAGATCTCAGGCCGACAACTGGCGCCTCTCAGATCCTTGTCTGTGACTCATGTACTCTATGTATGTATTAAACTAAACCAAACACTTTTACAGTGTTACAACAAGCTGTGGGAGTGGGGCGTCTCATCTTGGGCTACTAGCTGTGGGAGCGGGGCGTCTCATCTTGGGCCACCAGCTGTGGGAGCAGGGCGTCTCATCTTGGGCCATCATCTGTGGTAAATGGGGCATCTCATCTTGGGCCCACCAGCTGTGGGACTGGGGCGTCTCATCTCGGGCCATCAGCTGTGGGAGTGGTGCGTCTCATCTTGGGCCACCAGCTGTGGGAACGGGGCGTCTCATTTTGGCCCACCAGTTGTGGGAGTGGGGCGTCCCATCTTGTGCCACCAACTATGGGAGTGGGGCGTCTTATCTTGGGCCACCAGCTGTGGGAGCGGGGCGTCTCTTCTTGGGCCACCAGCTGTGGGAGTGGGGCGTCTCATCTTGGGCTATTAGCTGTGGGAGTGGGGCATCTCATCATGGGCCATCAGCTGTGGGAGTGGGGCGTCTCATCTTTTGCCACCAGCTGTGAGAGTGGGGCGTCTCATCTTGGACCACCAGCTGTGAGAGTGGGGCGTCTCATCTTGAGCTACCAGCTGTGGGAGTGGGGCGTCTCATCTTGGGCCACCAGCTGTGGGAGTGGGGCATCTCATCTTGGGCCACCAGCTGTGGTAGTGGGGCGTCTCATCTTGAGCCACCAGCTGTGGGAGTGGGGCATCTCATCTTGGGCCACCAGCTGTGGGAGTCAGGCGTCTCATCTTGGGCCACCAGCTGTGGGAGCGGGGCGTCTCATCTTGGGCCACCAGCTGTGGGATTGGAGTGTCTCATCTTGGGCCACCAGCTGTGGGAGCGGGGTGTCTCATCTTGGGCCACCAGCTGTGGAAGCGGGGCGTCTCATCTTGGGCTACCAGCAGTGGAAGTGGAGCGTCTCATCTTGGGCCACCAGCTGTGGGAGTGAGGGCGTCTCATCTTGGGCCACCAGCTGTGTGAGTGGGGCGTCTCATCTTGGTCCTCCAGCTGTGGGAGTGGGGCGTCTCATCTTGGGCCACAAGCTGTGAGAGTGGGGCGTCTCATCTTGGGCCATTAGCTGTGGGAGTGGGGCATCTCATCATGGGCCATCAGCTGTGGGAGTGAGGCGTCTCATCTTGGACCACCAGCTGTGGGAGCGGGGCGTCTCATCTTGGGCCACCAGCAGTGGTAGTGGAGTGTCTCATCTTGGGCCACCAGCTGTGGTAGTGGGGGCGTCTCTTCTTCAGCCACCAGCTGTGGGAGGCGGAGCGTCTCATCTTGGGCCACCAGCTGTGGGAGCGGAGCGTCTCATCTTGGGCCACCAGCTGTGGTAGTGGGGGCGTCTCATCTTGGGCCACCAGCTGTGGGAGTGGGGTGTCTCATCTTGGGCCACCAGCTGTGGGAGTGGGACACCTCATCTTGGGCCACCAGCTGTGGGAGTGGGGCGTCTCATCTTGGGCCACCAGCTGTGGGAGCGGGGGGGTTTCATCTTGGGCCACCAGGTGTGGGAGTGAGGCGTCTCATCTTGGGCCACCCAGCCGTGGGAAGTGAGGCGTCTCATCTTGGGCGACCAGCTGTGGGAGTGGGGCGTCCTCATCTTGGGCCACCAGCTGGGGGAGTGGGGGCGTCTCATCTTGGGCCACCGGCTGTTGGAGCGGGGCGTCTCATCTTGGGCCACCAGCTGTGAGAGTGGGACGTCTCATCTTGGGCCATTAGCTGTGGAGTGGGGCATCTCATCATGGGCCATCAGCTGTGGGAGTGAGGCGTCTCATCTTGGACCACCAGCTGTGGGAGCGGGGGGGGTTTCATCTTGGGCCACCAGGTGTGGGAGTGAGGCGTCTCATCTTGGGCCACCAGCCGTGGGAGTGAGGCGTCCTCATCTTGGGCGACCAGCTGTGGGAGTGGGGGCGTCTCATCTTGGGCCACCAGCTGTGTTAGCGGGGCCTCTCATCTTGGGCTACCAGCAGTGGAAGTGGAGCGTCTCATCTTGGGCCACCAGCTGTGGGAGTGAGGGCGTCTCATCTTGGGCCACCAGCTGTGTTAGCGGGGCCTCTCATCTTGGGCTACCAGCAGTGGAAGTGGAGCGTCTCATCTTGGGCCACCAGCTGTGGGAGTGGGGCGTCTCATCTTGGTCCTCCAGCTGTGGGAGTGGGGCGTCTCATCTTGGGCCACAAGCTGTGAGAGTGGGGCGTCTCATCTTGGGCCATTAGCTGTGGGAGTGGGGCATCTCATCATGGGCCATCAGCTGTGGGAGTGGGGGCGTCTCATCTTGGACCACCAGCTGTGGAGTGGGACACCTCATCTTGGGCCACCAGCTGTGGGAGTGGGGCTTCTCATCTTGGGCACCAGCTGTGGGAGCGGGGGGTTTCATCTTGGGCCACCAGGTGTGGGAGTGAGGCGTCTCATCTTGGGCCACCAGCCGTGGGAGTGAGGCGTCTCATCTTGGGCGACCAGCCGTGGGAGTGGGGCGTCTCATCTTGGGCCACCAGCTGTGGGAGTGGGGCGTCTCATCTTGGGCCACCGGCTGTTGGAGCGGGGCGTCTCATCTTGGGCCACCAGCTGTGTTAGCGGGGCCTCTCATCTTGGGCCACCCAGCTGTGGGAGTGGGGCGTCTCATCTTGGAGTAATCTTTCTAACAATGGGGCCTCTAACATTAGGATGGTGTTCCACACCCTGATGGCTTGGTGCTGCAGTCTGATGTTTAGTGGCTGTATGTTCAGGAGTTCATGGAGCTGCTGGACTGTTTGATCATATGGTGGACGGTGTTTTGCTGCTCTCCTTAGTGCCTTATAGCGCACTGCTTGTAGCTGTTGCATGTTAGTTTTCTTTAAGGTGTGTAGAAGTACTTGGGAATATTCTAGATTTTATAATTGGAATGGGGTTATGTTGTCCGGAGGGAGTGGGGTGCCTGAGGGAGGGACGGGAGGGGTACCTGAGGAAGGACTGGGAGGAGTTCCTGTGGGAGACACGATGGGGTGGGGGATGAATGGGGAAGCCAGAGGAAGTGGGGGGGGGGGGGGGGGAACTCGTTTCCTCCGGACAAGGTGAGGGAGAAGAGGCAGTCTCCCACTGTCACTTGCTCACACGGCTGCCAGCCAGCCTGGACGTCTCGTTGCCTGTTGCCATGGCGTCCTACCACTGTCCCCGCCTCCTCTGTGTCCTCGCTCTCACCGCAGCTCTCACTCACGGGTGAGTAAACTCTCCTTCAAACACCCTTAACGTTACTAGTTTACATTATTCACCTTATTTGATTTTGAAGAAACATTTGGAAAGTTTGTGTAATTATGACAAATAGGAGGAGCTCCTATATTGTCTTCCCCATGTTCCCGTCCTGTCAGTGGTAGTAACAGGTGTAGGTGGGGCTCCGGTATTGTTCCCCCATGTACCTGTCCTGTCAGTGACAGTGGTAGGTGGGTCTCCTATATTGTTCTCCCATGATAGTGGGAATATAGTGAGTTCAGGAGCTGAACTCCAATATCCATTTAACTTAGAACTGTTGTCAGCGGGCCTACTTTGGCCGTTCCTGTAGCGTAGTGGTCTTCGTCCTCGACTCAGTATCAGGGACTCTGTGGTTCGATCCCCGTACGTAGCAGAAATGGTTGGGCACCTGTTCATGTAGTATTAAATAGGTATTTAGGAGTTAAGTAACTGTTGTGGGCAGTCTGTAACGAGTCGAACCTTTCTGTCCAGGGCGCTACCACTGAGCCACTTGTTCTTAGTCAGTATTAATACACTTTGTTTCAAGTTTAATTTTTCCTCAAGTATAAATTGTTACTTGATATATATATGTATACATTATATGTATATATATATATCGTCATACGACATATATCTGTAGGTTCGATGTTTAAGTTTTGTCGGTAACTATTTGTAGTTCCAGCGAGTCAACTATTTATAAAGGTGCAATGTGACCATAGACAAAATAATATAATGTTGGAGGAAACTTGTGAGTTACATCAGTTGCGGGACGCATGTAAAACATTGTCATTCATAACACAAGATGTTTTCGCGGCTGAACTAACGAGCAATTGGCCATTGTTTGTGGGTGGACGGCTCCTGGGGGTCCGTGCCGGTAAAACAATGGCCCACGTGTGTCTTCACCCAGCTGGTACACCAGTCTGGAGATGAACACCTTCCCGCACCATCACCCACCAACCTCCAACTCTTCTCCAGCACCGACTCATCACATGGTTCATCACATGATTCATCACAATCATGTGATGATAAGTCCTCATGGTTCATCACGTGATTAATCACGGGAATCATCACGTGATTCATCACAGGATTCATCATGGGACTCATCACGTGAATAATCACGGGAATCATCACATGATTCATCACGGGATTCTTCACATGACTCATCACGTGATTCATCATAGACTCATCACGGGGATTCTCCCCGGGACTCATCACTTGATTCATCACGAGAATCATCACGTGATTTATCACGGGACTCATCACGTAATTCATCACAGGACTCATGTGATTCAGAGCGAGACTCATCACGTGATTCATCATGAGACTCATCGCGGAATTCACTCGGGACTCATCACATGGTTCATCACAGGACTTATCATGGGATTCAGCACGAGACTCATCGCGTGTTTCATTACAAGACTCATCACGTGATTCATCACAGTACTCATCGAGTGATTCATCATGGGACTCATCACGGGATTCATTATGAGAATCATCACGTGATTCATCACGGTATTCATAAAGTGATTCATCACATGATTCATCACAAGACTCATCATGTGATTCATCACGAGACTCATCACGTGACTCATCACATGATTCATCACGGGATTCATCACAAGACTCATTACGTGATTCATCATGACTCATCACGGGATTCATCACAGCAATCACGTGATTTATCACGGGACTTATAACGTGAATCATCACGTGATTTATCACGGGATTCATCACGTGATTCATCACAAGACTCATCACAGGACTCGTCACGTGATTCATCATGGAACTCATCACGTGATTCATCACGAGACTCATCACGTGATTCATTACAAGACTCATCACCTGATTCATCACAGTACTCATCGAGTGATTCATCATGAGACCCATCACGGGATTCATTAAGGGACTCATCACGGGACTCATTACGTGATTCATCACGAGACTCATCACGTGATTCGTTTACAAGACTCATCACGTAATTCATTCATAAGACTCATCACGTGATTCATCACGAGACTCATCACGTGATTCGTTACAAGTCTCATCACATGTTTCATCACGGTACTCGTCACATGATTCATTACGTGATTTATCACTGGACTCATCACGTGATTCGTCCCAAGACTCATCACGTGATTCATCACGGGAATCATCACGTGATTTATTACGGGACTCATCACGGGACACATCACATGATTCGTCACGAGATTCATCACAAGGCTAATCACGTGATTCATCACGTGATTCATCACAAGACTCATCACATGATTTATCACGTGACTCATCACGGTATTCATCACGTGATTCATCACATGATTCATCGCGTGAGTAATCACGGGACTTCATCGCGTGAGTAATCACGGGAGTCATCACATGATTCATCACGGGGATTCATCACAAGACTCATCACATGATTCATCATGAGACTCATCACGGGATTCACCCCGGGACTCATCACATGATTCATCACGAGAATCATAATGTGATTTATCACGGGACTCATCACGTGATTCATCACAGGATTCATCATGTGATTCATCACGAGTCTCATCGCGTGGTTTCATTACAAGACTCATCACGTGATTCAGTACAGTACTCATCGGGTGATTCTTCATGGGACTCATCAGGGGATTCATCATGAGATCATCACATGATTCATCACGGTATTCATCATGTGATTCATCACATGATTCATCACGGGATTCATCACAAGACTCATCACGTGATTTATCACGGGACTCATCACGAGATTCGTTAGAAGACTCATCACATGATTCCATCACGGTACTCATCACATGATTCATCATGGGATTCATCACAGGTCTCATCACGTGATTCATCACGGGACTCATCACGTGACTCATCACGGGATTCATTACGTTGTCTGTTCGAATCCACGTGTGTAAATGCTTCACTCACGAAATATACAATTAATTGGCTACTGAATCTAAACAATTAAACTAACCAAACTTAATGTAGGCCTAACTATACACAATTATATTTATATAACAACAAATGGTATTGAAGTACCTCTGGGAGTTTGTAACATCTGCTGATGTAAATTTGACTAAATGTAAACTCTGTCAGCAAAATTATTTGCTTACTTTGCGTCCATTATATAATGGAAATGTGAACAAATCGCGGAATTCAGATATAACACCATCAATGGTGTCCAAGAAATGTGTAAGTACTTCATTCATAATGATGTGCTACCAGAAATCCTAGCGAAGTCCCCAAAGATTGCTTAATGTAGGTGCAGCCTGCACATGACTGTAAAGCTGCCGTCCAGTTGGGTGGGTGTGGAGCACATGACTGTAAAGCTGCCGCCCAGTTGGGTGGGTGTGGAGCACATGGACTGCAAAGCTGCCGTCCAGTTGGATGGGTGTGGAGCATATGACTGTAAAGCTGCCACCCAAACAAGCCTGAATGGTCCCAGGACTATATACAACCTGAAACTCACACCCCAGAAGTGACTCGAACCCATACTGCCAGGAGCAACGCAACTGGTATGTACAGGGATGCCTTAATCCTCTTGACCATCACGACCGGACATAAGGAAGTCATAGCCGAAGCTATTTGGTGATTTGATAAAATGCTATGCCCAAGATTACCATCCGAGTGCCGGCGGGGAAGTGGTTCAAATAGCTTCGGCTATCACTTCCTTATGTCCGGTCGTGATGGTCAAGCGGATTAAGGCGTCCCTGTACATACCAGTTGCGTTGCTCCTGGCAGTATGGGTTCGAGTCACTTCTGGGGTGTGAGTTTTCAGTTGTATATAGTCCTGGGGACCATTCAGGCTTGTTTGCATTTTTGTTCCTCACGTGTGCCCCAAAGAATGAGGTGATTTGATAAAATGCTACGCCCAAGATTACCATCCGAGTGCTGGCGGGGAAGTGGTTCAAATAGCTTCGGCTATCACTTCCTTATGTCCGGTCGTGATGGTCAAGCGGATTAAGGCGTCCCTGTACATACCAGTTGTGTTGCTCCTGGCAGTATGGGGTCGAGTCACTTCTGGGGTGTGAGTTTTCAGTTGTATATAGTCCTGGGGACCATTCAGGCTTGTTTGGGTGGCAGCTTTACAGTCATATGCTCCACACCCATCCAACTGGACGGCAGCTTTGCAGTCATGTGCTCCACACCCACCCAACTGGGCGGCAGCTTTACAGTCATGTGCTCCACACCCACCCAACTGGACGGCAGCTTTACAGTCATGTGCAGGCTGCACCTACATTAAGCAATCTTTGGGGACTTCGCTAGGATTTCTGGTAGCACATCATTATGAATGAAGTACTTACACATTTCTTGGACACCATTGATGGTGTTATATCTGAATTCCGCGATTTGTTCACATTCACATTATATATATATATATATATATATATATATATATATTATATATTTATATTATATATATTGTGACGATAATCTCTTTCAAGAGAGATTGAGCCTGCTCTTCCCTACAAAATACGTCAATATACAAGATAATATAGAAGATACGTCCACCAAGTATCGCCAAACGTTTTGCCCAGAGAGCAAATCGTACCCAGCACACAGTGACACCTGCTACCAGCCACCGTAACCAGCAAACTGCTCATCCTTTGCCTGCCTGTCGCTGATTGGCTGGTGTCCCGTCGCACCTGCCCTCCACCTCCGCCTCAAGCCGACGTCTGGGCTGCAGTGCGGCAGTATCGTCAGAATATCTCAGTGCTCCAAGCAGTTGACATCTCTCGCTGGTAGACTAAGTCTTGGCTTCCGTGTACTAAGGGAGGTGGCAGCTCGAAGCCAGTATTCCAGCATTCATATTTTATTTTGCTATCACTGTAAATCACTTGTCTTAACGTAACTTTTCATTTGCCAGTGATTATTCATATTATTTTGTTTGTTGACTTGTCTTTCATATTTTATGTGATTAACTTTATTCATGTCTTGTTTTTCTAGAGTAATTAAAATTTCATTGTTAATTTACTTGTGTTTTGTGTGTCTTCCCATTACCTTACCACAGACGAAAGCTCCAGCTTTTCTCTCTTTTTTCTATTATGTGACGAGGCCCTGCCCCTAGCTTTTGAAACAGCCGAACACCAACGCTTTACCGTCACAATATATAATATATATATATATATATATATATATATATATATATATATATATATATATATATATATATATATATATATATATATATATATATTATATATATATATATATATATATATATTATATATATATATATATATATATATATATATATATAATATATATATATATATATATATATATATATATATATATATATATATATATATATATAATATATATATATATATATGTTGTACCTAGTAGCCAGAACGTCGTACTCGGCCTACAATGCAAGGCGCGATTTGCGTAATAAGCCAAGTTTTCCTGAATTAATATGTTTTCTCTATTTTTTTTCTTATGAAATGATAAAGCTACCCATTTCATTATGTATGAGGTCAATTTTTTTTATTGGAGTTAAAATTGACGTAGATATATGACCGAACCTAACCAACCCTACCTAACCTATCTCTATAGGTTAGGTTAGGTTAGTTAGGTAGGCGAAAAAGTTAGGTTAGGTTAGGTTAGGTAGGTTAGGTAGTCGAAAAACAATTAATTCATGAAAAATTGGCTTATTAGGCAAATTGGGCCTTGCATAGTAGGCTGAGAAGTGCGTTCTGGCTATTAGGTACGACATATATATATATATATATATATATATATAATATATATATATTATATAATTATTATATATATATATATATATATATTATATATATTATATATATATATATAATATATATATATATATATTAATATATATATTATATATATATATATATATATATATATATATATATATATATGTCGTACCTAGTAGCCAGAACTCACTTCTCGGCCTACTAATCAAGGCCCGATTTGCCTAATAAGCCAAGTTTTCCTGAAATAATATATTTTCTCTCATTTTTTTCTTATGAAATGATAAAGCTACCCATTTCATTATGTATGAGGTAATTTTTTTTTATTGGAGTTAAAATTAACGTAGATATATGACCGAACCTAACCAACCCTACCTAACCTAACCTAACCTATCTTTATAGGTTAGGTTAGGTTAGGTAGCCGAAAAAGTTAGGTTAGGTTAGGTTAGGTAGTCGAAAAACAATTAATTCATGAAAACTTGGCTTATTAGGCAAATCGGGCCTTGCATAGTAGGCTGAGAAGTGCGTTCTGGCTACTAGGTACGACATATATAATATATATATATATATATATATATATATATTATATATATATATATATATATATATATATATGTCGTACCTAATAGCCAGAACGCACTTCTCAGCCTACTATTCAAGGCCCGATTTGCCTAATAAGCCAAGTTTTCATGAATTAATGTTTTTTCGTCTACCTAACCTACCTAACCTAACCTAACCTAGCTTTTTTTGGCTACCTAACCTAACCTTACCTATAAATATAGGTTAGGTTAGGTTAGGTAGGGTTGGTTAGGTTCGGTCATATATCTACGTTAATTTTAACTCCAATAAAAAAAATTGACCTCATACATAGAGAAAAGGGTTGCTTTATCATTTCATAAGAAAAAAATTATAGTAAATATATTAATTCAGGAAAACTTGGCTTATTAGGCAAATCGGGCCTTGAATAGTAGGCTGAGAAGTGAGTTCTGGCTACTAGGTACGACATATATATATATATATATATATATATATATATGTCGTACCTAGTAGCCAGAACGCACTTCTCAGCCTACAATGCAAGGCCCGATTTGCCTAATAAGCCAAGTTTTCCTGAATTAATATATTTTCTCTAATTTTTTTTCTTATGAAATGATAAAGCTACCCATTTCATTATGTATGAGGTCAATTTTTTTTATGAAGTTAAAATTAACGTAGATATATGACCGAACCTAACCAACCCTACCTAACCTAACCTAACCTATCTTTATAGGTTAGGATAGGTTAGGTATCCGAAAAAGTTAGGTTAGGTTAGGTTAGTTGGTTATGTAGTCGAAACACAATTAATTCAGGAAAACTTGGCTTATTAGGCAAATCGGGCCTTGCATAGTAGGCCCAGAAGTGCATTCTGGCTACTAGGTACGACATATATATATATATATGTCGTACCTAGTAGCCAGAACGCACTTCTCAGCTTACTATGCAAGGCCCGATTTGCCTAATAAGCCAAGTTTTCCTGAATTAATATATTTTCTCTAATTTTTTTCTTAAGAAATTATAAAGCTACCCATTTCATTATGTATGAGGTCAATTTTTTTTTATTGGAGTTAAAATTAACGTAGATATATGACCGAACCTAACCAACCCTACCTAACCTAACCTAACCTATCTTTATAGGTTAGGTTAGGTTAGGTAGCCGAAAAAGTTAGGTTAGGTTAGGTTGGTTAGGTAGTCGAAAAACAATTATTTCCTGAAAACTTGGCTTATTATTACGCAAATCGGGCCTTGCATAGTAGGCTGAGAAGTGCGTTCTGGCTACTAGGTACGACATATATGTCTATATATATATATAATATATATATATATATATATATATATATATATATATTATATACATTTTTTCCTTTATTGTGTATTTAAAGGTTACAAAACATACAAGACAAATGCCTAAAGGTTATGGATCTCTTGAAGCTCCTCCGCTTCTGGACAGGAACCGAGGACGCAGCAAGCATTTCCCCTCTGGATCGCCACACTGAGACGCTGAAACAAAAAACTGGAAGCCCTTGGGTCTCTGGTGACGTCAATGAGCTTGGAACCCAATTCCTTGAGAAATCCCAAGGCACTCTTGCCCCATGGGCCATGCGTCTCAGACGCTATGGGAACAAAGAGGTATTGACCTTCCAGTCGCCTGTACTTGAGTGATTTTGCTGTTTCCCTGTGGTTGGCCGCCCCACCTGCTTGATCAGCTCCGAAGTGTACATAGGTGTCAGCCAGGGTGGATACACATGTGTAATCCCACACCAACTGTCTACCCTCCTTCCATGAGTAGATGGAATGCCATCATGGTGATGAGTAGATGGTGATGCCATCAGGGCGATGTGCGGGGAAATCCGGGTTTTGGACCCCTAGGATGCGAGGTTCTCTCTCCGCTGGGCACCCAGCTGAGACGAGGCTTCTCTTGATGATGTCATTGACCTCGCTGTGTCTTGCATGCCAGCCCTTTGTGCTTCCGCAATGCAACCCATGCAGTCCGTATTGGTCTGCTTCCACCCTGTTGCAAATACGCTTGTATTCAGTGTGAATTGGGGCACCAAGGCGGAGGGCCACTGCTACACGAAGGGATTCTGGATCTAGGCGCGTGCCCATTGCTGACATGGGTACTGCCAGGAGGAAGTCTCCTGCATGGGGGGCACGCACTGCTCTGAGGCGGGCTTTCTCCTTGTCTGATGTTGCGGAGCTGAGCATGGCATCAGCTACTTTTTCCACTAGAGGGTGGTCCCAGCCGGAGTGTTTGTGTTGTTTTGTTGGCTCTATAATGGTGGCTGGGGCTGCAAGAACATCCCACTGATTTGAACATTCAGTGAAAGCAGGATCGTGTATTCCTGCTGAATCTCTCAGGGTTGCAGGTAAAATATCTCTGACGAGGTCGTGCGATGCATGAGAGGAGGAAAGGAAGGCTGGTAGAGCAATTTGGGAGGCTGTGCGGACACCAAGGCCGCCGAATCTTACAGGAAGGGTTGCTTGCTCCCACTGAGAGTCGTCCAATATAATATATATATATATATATATATATATATATATATATATATATATATATATATATATATATATATATATATATATATATATATATTTATATATATATATATATATATATATATATATATATATATATTAGTATATTTTGGTAGCAGTCTTTCCTGTAGACATATATTATTAAATATGACCGAAAAAGTAAGATTAATAATTCTAACACGAATTTTCTCAATCTTTCGTACATTACGCTTCACTGTTGGAGGTAAATCAAAATCACTTCTCCAAAATTCATTTTTATTTTTAGTCTGACGCGACACGGGCGCGTTTCGTAAAACTTATTACATTTTCAAAGACTTCACAAATACACAACTGATTAGAACTTGCGTTTCCCTGATTTTATATCTACATTTGAGTGAGGTGGGAAGGGTGATGTGGCATTACATTTGAGTGAGGTGGGAAGGGTGATGTGGCATTAACACAAGACAGAACACTAGGGGATATTAATAGGGTATTAAAAGTATCAACACAAGTTGATACTTTTAATACCCTATTAATATCCCCTAGTGTTCTGTCTTGTGTTAATGCCACATCACCCTTCCCACCTCACTCAAATGTAATGCCACATCACCCTTCCCACCTCACTCAAATGTAGATATAAAATCAGGGAAACGCAAGTTCTAATCAGTTGTGTATTTGTGAAGTCTTTGAAAATGTAATAAGTTTTACGAAACGCGCCCGTGTCGCGTCAGACTAAAAATAAAAATGAATTTTGGAGAAGTGATTTTTGATTTACCTCCAACAGTGAAGCGTAATGTACGAAAGATTGAGAAAATTCGTGTTAGAATTATTAATCTTACTTTTTCGGTCATATTTAATAATATATATATATATATATATATATATATATATATATATATATATATATATATATATATATATATATGTCGTACCTAATAGCCAGAACGCACTTCTCAGCCTACTATTCAAGGCCCGATTTGCCTAATAAGCCAAGTTTTCATGAATTAATGTTTTTTCGTCTACCTAACCTACCTAACCTAACCTAACCTAGCTTTTTTTGGCTACCTAACCTAACTTTACCTATAAATATAGGTTAGGTTAGGTTAGGTAGGGTTGGTTAGGTTCGGTCATATATCTACGTTAATTTTAACTCCAATAAAAAAAAATTGACCTCATACATAGAGAAAAGGGTTGCTTTATCATTTCATAAGAAAAAAATTATAGTAAATATATTAATTCAGGAAAACTTGGCTTATTAGGCAAATCGGCCTTGAATAGTAGGCTGAGAAGTGAGTTCTGGCTACTAGGTACGACATATATATATATATATATATATATATATATATATATATATATATGTCGTACCTAGTAGCCAGAACGCACTTCTCAGCCTACTATGCAAGGCTCGATTTGCCTAATAAGCCAAGTTTTCATGAATTAATTTTTTTCGACTACCTAACCTACCTAACCTAACCTAACCTAACTTTTTCGGCTACCTAACCTAACCTAACCTTTAAAGATAGGTTAGGTTAGGTTAGGTAGGGTTGGTTAGGTTCGGTCATATATCTACGTTAATTTTAACTCCAATAAAAAAAAATTGTCCTCAAACATAATGAAATGGGTAGCTTTATCATTTCATAAGGAAAAAATTATAAAATATATATTAATTAAGGAAAACGTGGCTTATTAGGCAAGTCGGGCCTTGCATAGTAGGCTGAGAAGTGCGTTCTGGCTACTAGGTACGACATATATATATATATATATATATTTTTTTTTTGAGATATATACAAGAGTTGTTACATTCTTGTACAGCCACTAGTACGCGTAGCGTTTCGGGCAAGTCCTTAATCCTATGGTCCCTGGAATACGATCCCCTGCCGCGAAGAATCGTTTTTTCATCCAAGTACACATTTTACTGTTGCGTTAAACAGAGGCTACAGTTAAGGAATTGCGCCCAGTAAATCCTCCCCGGCCAGGATACGAACCCATGACATAGCGCTCGCGGAACGCCAGGCGAGTGTCTTACCACTACACCACGGAGACTGAATATATATATATATATATATATATATATATATATGTCGTACCTAGTAGCCAGAACTCACTTCTCAGCCTACTATTCAAGGCCCGATTTGCCTAATAAGCCAAGTTTTCCTGAATTAATATATTTACTATAATTTTTTTCTTATGAAATGATAAAGCAACCCTTTTCTCTATGTATGAGGTCAATTTTTTTTTATTGGAGTTAAAATTAACGTAGATATATGACCGAACCTAACCAACCCTACCTAACCTAACCTAACCTATATTTATAGGTAAGGTTAGGTTAGGTAGCCAAAAAAAGCTAGATTAGGTTAGGTTAGGTAGGTTAGGTAGACGAAAAAACATTAATTCATGAAAACTTGGCTTATTAGGCAAATCGGGCCTTGAATAGTAGGCTGAGAAGTGCGTTCTGGCTATTAGGTACGACATATATATATATATATATATATATATATATATATATATATATATATATATATATATATATATATATATAATACTATATAATATATATATATATATATATATATATATGTCGTACCTAGTAGCCAGAACTCACTTCTCAGCCTACTATGCAAGGCCCGATTTGCCTAATAAGCCAAGTTTTCCTGAATTAATATATTTTTTCTAATTTTTTTCTTATGAAATGATAAAGCTACCCATTTCATTATGTATGAGGTCAGTTTTTTTTATTGGAGTTAAAATTAACGTAGATATATGACCGAACCTAACCAACCCTACCTAACCTAACCTAACCTATCTTTATCGGTTAGGTTTGGTTAGGTAGCCGAAAAAGTTAGGTTAGGTTAGGTTAGGTAGG